>NC_137811.1:34958489-34960989 GCF_963921795.1 Nannobrachium achirus | reverse complement strand
TTATGCAGCCCTCACTCATAGAAATCGGTGCGTAAACAATGCATACCGGTATATATCATGTAATTTTTATTATTTCATAAGGGGTACTCGACAGTTGTAAAATCATCTCAGATCATGTAAAGTCCATCTTTCATACAATCGTGAAGCAATTTTACAGGATCAATCCCTCGTTTCTTCTGTCATGGCAAGTATAAATAAGAATGAAATTGAGTTAGAACTGTAGCGTCCTGGGCAGTTAGTGGCTGAGGAGAGACTTCCCAGCATGCATGCCTCGAGCACGCTTGTATTTATTATTGTTCTGTTATTGTGTTATTATTTGCCATGGGGAATGCATTGAGGGGGGGTTTATTATGAGTTATTGTGCCTAATGTCATTATTTACATTTAATAAATTATTTTTTGTGTTGGGGAGAATCGTGTGAGCCTTAGAGATATTTTGCAGGGGGATTTCCTGGGCTTGACAGCCACAACTAGAGAGTTCCTAATTTATTCATTAGCTGTTGTTAATCGAATATACATTCTCTTTTAAAATTATGGATATTCTCATTACAGAACGATCCTCGCTTTAAAACTAATTAAGAAGCTCTCACATTATTACAGTAACGAACACATTTTTAAGGCCTTTTATCTCTTAGTAGTGAATACTGGAAGCCTATTTTCAACCATCCTATACATTCTCTTTTAACCCATTAAACCTGGGGCCGATTCTACAAATGCCTCCTACATGAGTAGTTCTCACACTTTTCAAGATTTTTCAATAATAGGGGGCACGGTGGCGCAGTGGTTAGCGCTTCGCCTCACAGCTAGAAGGTCCTGGGTTCGATTCCCGCCGGGGGATGCTGTGGGTGCTGGGGGCGTGTTTCTCCCTCTGCGTCATCAGCGCCCACACCCTAGGTGGGGTCGGCGATAGGGCCTTTCTGTGTGGAGTTTGCATGTTCTCCCCGTGTCTCCTAGGGTTGATACCCTCACAAAAACATGCAGTAATCCTGGTCTCAATAATGCCTCCCCCTGGCCAGCCGGGGCGCTTGATGGAGGGGAAAGGAACTGGTTGGAATAACGTGTTCCTTCCACGCGCTACGTCCATCCCGGGGAAATCCCCCGTCAGGTGAAAAGAAACAACTTGGACTACTCATGCATTGAAGGGGAAACATGAGGACAGTCCGTTGTCTCCCTAGGCGCGGCAGAGGGAGAGCAGAGCCCAGGATTACATAGGCAATTGGCACTGGGTGAAAAAGGGTTGCAAAATTGTGGGATAAAAATTATAAGAGAAAAGATTTTTCAATAATGTTCAAAAAATAGCAGATGTACAAGCTCGATGTATATATATATATATATATATATATTAGGGCTGGGATGCGATTAAAAATTTTAATCTAATTAATTACAGGCTCTGTGATTAATTAATCGCAATTAATCGCATTTTAATCGCACATCGATATTTGACCTGAGAAACATTTTTTCCAAGTAAAACACATTTTGTTGTACGAGGGAATCAACGAGTGAGTTTTTTTAAATCTAAATTTCACATCCACTGGGCCAAGCAAAGCACTCTGATCCTCTACTTCTCCCTTTGCGTTTGTTGTCTATTCTTGGTTGGTGCATCGCTATGATCGGTATGCCCGAAACTGAAGGTTCTGTGGTGCAAAAACTAAGTGCGATTAAAATGCGTTTTTTTAATCGCGTTAATTTTCTGTAATTAATTAATCGCAATTAATCAGTTAAAGTCCCAGCCCTAATATATATATATACTAGCCCTTACCCGTTCAAAGATATGAGCTCCGAAATGATGTGCAGTGTGTGGGTTATGGGATGTGCACTGTGCACACAGTATATGAGGGATGGAAAGTAACTTTAACTGGTGCTTGCATGATAATATGTAGGAGCATCAATGTAAGAAATACCCGTTTCGTTTAATGGCTACAGAGATACTGTGTACCGATCTGCATGATTTTTGGACAAAATCTGTAACAGGGCTAGACAACAGCCCGCCCACCCGCCTGCACACACACACACACACACACACACACACACACACACACACACACACACACACACACACACACACACACACACACACACACACACACACACACACACACAAAGCTGGTTAAACATGTTGCCTCATGCTAGATGCAGAATAGATATGCCTCAAGCTAGATGCAGAATAGATATAGATACACCATAAAAATGCTAATATACAGCATATGATTTGTGAAAGTGACAAACGGGCTTCACAGTTATGTTAGGTGTGTTCATATGCTAATGGTGATGCGATTTCAGATCAATTGCTCCAGCCACTGAGGAGAAACGCTGTGACAGACACTCACTCAGACAGACAGACAGACAGACAGACAGACAGACAGACAGACAGACAGACAGACAGACAGACAGACAAACAGACAGACAGACAGACATTTGGAAAATTATATGTTTGATATATCACTGATAGATTGAAGATCTATCAGTCTATTTAGATCTACAATCTATTTAGATGCAGTATC
>NC_137811.1:34950989-34955989 GCF_963921795.1 Nannobrachium achirus | reverse complement strand
ATCTTGGCCCATTTTGTCAGCAAATATTTTTGCACATTCGCGTTTTAACAAAATGATGGTTCTCAGGAGGGTGTTTTTTCTTTTCGACACATAACACAACATGAACACAGTTCTCCTGGGGTGGGCTGTCTGTGTGTGTTAGTTGGGGGGGGGGGGGGATTATGCAGGGTTTCGGAGAAGGGCAAAAAATACATTTTGATTTGTTGGGTAAAATAGACACCAAGAGCGTAAAAGAAATACTATAAAGTGGCTTGTTAGATTTTGTTGCTCTTAGTTCCCTCTGTTTCTGCGACAGGAGAGCTGTCTTCACAATTTCTTTTGTGGCCTCCATTTCAAAAAGTGACTCGCCGTCACAGACAGACTCTCTCAAGATGCGGAAACATGTGGGATGTTTTGGAGGATTAAGGCTATCTGCAACCCCACAGGAAGTAGGGGTGCTGGGGGGGGGGGGGGGCGACCGCCACTGATCCAGGTGCCGGCCGCCCCAGCTTTGAAGCTATGTTCAAAGCAGTTGTCCTCAAAACCACTCGTCATTATGCTCCATCCATGTCGCGCGCACAGAACGGCAGCAGACCTCCAAGCTCACAACAGTCGCATCCGCAACAAGTTGGGAGCGCAATGCCCTTGCGGGGGTGAAGTATATGTGTGGAGCGTCTCTTCACACTCACAGTCACCAGCCATCACAGAGAGGAGGTTGAATGAACTGAAAGCTGCGCTCCCCAATTCAACTGGTTTGGGGATATTTTGGGAACTGAATGATTATATGAAACAGGCAGGTGCAGTCTTGGTAAACAAGAAATCTGTCTATATATCCTGCTGGCTGGCATCAGTGGTGTGGCCACTGTGTGTGCACTATTTGGCTTTTAGATTCAGTGTGTGGAGAGGGGACCAGAGGGGAAGGGAACGTGTATTTCTTGATTGTGTTATATTTAGCTAAAAAAAAAAAAAAAAACTGTGGAAACCCGATAATAGCACCAACAAACCCGGATAAAACCAGATTTCTTTCGGGCACACGCGCTCCACGTGCGTGCATGAGCCATGATTCCAATATACATTAAATGATTATTGTTCGGTTCTCCTTGTGGCCAAAAGGCATGAAAAATGCTTCCAAAAAGAATCTTAAAAAAAACTCATGTTCAGTATCTATCTAAGAAAATGAAAATAAGGCCATCTATGTACCATACAAAAAACCTGATCTTATCTTTTACTAGTTGTGGGGAGAATACATACTGTTCCTTCCATAGGCACATGAACAGATTGGCTATGCTCGGTGCATATCAAGCTCCCATAGCTATATCTTTCCATTGATAGAAGATAGAAGATCGTCTTGAAAAAGAAAACCATTTTTTTAAGGGTCCATTCAGTTAGTCTTAAGAAGTCAGTATAGGTCTGAGAGTGCTTGTGGATGTGCCCTCAGCTATATTAGCAAGTTTATTGAGCACATTAGTATTTAGTATTAGTATTTTTGAATGATGGTTCGTTTAGCTAAAAAAAATATATATATACCGGTATATGGGTAATAATAATAAAATATTCAATAATATGTTTTGTTTTTTGTCGCATTCCAGAGACAAAAAAAAATATTATAGTAAATTTACCCTGATGGTTTCCCCATCCAGGGCCATGCATTTGGGTCCCCATCCGGAATCAATATGGGTAAATTTACTGTAATCCAATTTTTGGAATGCGACAAATACAAAAAAATATTATTGAACTCAAGTCTCTATGGCATGAGTAATCAATAGAAAAAAAAGTCATTTTGGAGGTGAACTACTCCTTTAAAATACTTTAGGTTTAGTCAAGCATCCAGATATAATTGGTCTGCCAGAGCGTATATAGGTCTTCATGCACTTTTGGTAGCATGAAAAAGCATGCTAGTGAGGGATTTGGGGACGTTAAAGAGTTATATTCTGCATCACTGATCCAGAAGTTCTGTTTAGCTTCTTTTAGTATGTGGTTCAATTCACTTTTCATATCTTCCATGGGGTTAGATTGGATGTCTTTTGATGTGCAATTGTCAAGTTGGCAGTGTGCCTCTGTCACATACTTTGTTTGTTTTTTGCCACACACTGCTACTGAACCTCCTTTGTCAGCACGTTTGATCACAATATTCACATTTCTTTTGCCAAAACATCCAAAGCAATCCTTTCTTTTTTAAATAAGTAGTTTTGTTTTTACTGTAGTCTAATATGAGAATTGTGCGGCTTAATTAGGTTAGGCATTTTAATTTGAAATATGAAAACATCAGAGAACCTTTTCAAATCTTGAAAATCATGAAGATTCTTTGAAATCTCTAAATTATAGAGAGAGGGGGTAGAGACAGGGAGGGAGGGAGGGAGTTTGAGAGAGAGCCTGTCTCTATAAATCCAGGAATCTCTGTCAGTAGCTGTCTGCCTGTTTTTATTTTTGTCAGACTGTGTCAATGTTTTCCCTGAACTCTCCCAAGTTGATACATTATGTCATAGATGACTTGATGTCACAGAATGCCCTACAAGTAATCTGATAACGGGTAGTCGGGCACTGTACTAAGTACTCCAACAAAGGTATACTATACTATACTATACTAGTATACTACACTTGTATCATTACAAGAGTATGAGTTAATTAGTTAATTAGTTGGATGTTAAATTCAGAGCTAACATTTCCCCATCTTAGAAGCCTCTAGACGATTTGATTCCCAAGTCCCAGGTAAAACTGTTAATTTGTTCCTCCTGCCAAACATGTTCTGGATTAGTCATTCATTCAATACATTGACACATTCGAGAGTCACATGGGACCACCAACAAGATGGCAGCACACTGAAAGAGTTCTTGACATGTTCCTGTTATTTTCTTCACAAGCAGACGCTTTACTTATTTTAAAGGTTGGTTCAATGATGCATTATAATCACATTTAAAATAAATTATGATGCGCTTATAAGGCATAACACTCGACATAAATGTTTTTAATCATGTATGACAACTTATAACAACGTTTATAACGTATTATAAGTGCTCGTCATAATTTATTATAATCTCAGTGGAACAGCACATTATAGAAATGTGACAAACTACTGGAAACGCTGTGTGTCAGATTGATGGGACTGAAAGGTATAGAACAGGGCAAAATGATTATATTAAGATTATTTCAATTTCTTTCCGATTTTCAGATAACGCAAACGAACCATCTAGAACTATAACTAATTATACAGTTCCTGTGCTCATCAGCCAAAGATATGGTGATGCAGAAGACGTCCAGAAAGAAAGGCAGAATCAAGTGGGAGGATTGCAAGCTGTCTTTTTTCAAGGATGTGAGCAGAGAGCTGGCAGAGAAAATTAAAGCCTTACATTTCTCAGATAAGCATGAAGTCTACAAGAGCTCAATGCGAGACCAAGGCTTGTCCAGCAGGATAATTATAATAACTATTATTTTTAACTGTCCTTATTCTGTCAAATAAACTGTTATACTAACTGTACATTTGACCTTGTGGTGTTGTGTTGTGTTTGGGGGTTTAAAGCTGGGTTTTGACACCCTTTTACTCAAGGATCTGACTGCAATATCCTAAGATCCTATCCTATCCTAGTAGTTTGATTGTTCAATGTTGGGCTTGAAATAATGAAAAACAAGTTTGATGTGTGGATGATGCAAAAACAGTTCCAAAGAATACAGTCATAGATACAAATATACAAGCCTGGCATTGGCCATCATGGTCTCGTAGTTTTTTTATGTGTCAGGACTGGAGTGGCCACTGGATCAAACATTTCACCCAGCTTTGCCTCTATTTGGGACTGTTTGAATCTGATGTGATTTTCAACCAGAGGACAAATCCATCACACATCCAAACTAGAAGCAGTGCTCTTCCGAGCACAGGTCTCCGCCAGGTCAGGAAGGTTAAATATTGTGGCCTCCTGGTGGTGCTATACAGGCCAATGTGAAAAGGTTGCCATGTCCTCTTCGGCCTTTCACGGCAATCGAGCACTGCATGCATGATATTTGCAAAAGTCGAACTGCTGGTGGTGCTATATCAGGCCAATGTGAAAAGGGTGGCATTTGTTCCTTGACCTAGTGGGAATGTGCATGCAAAATGTATGGAAACGTAAGCTGCGTTCATAATTTGAGGCATTTTGTTCAAAATGGACCAATCCTGCAAACTTTGGAAGCCAATGTATAGCCAATTAGGATGGGATATGAAATATCGGACAGATCCGTCTTGATCACATGCCTATAGAGATACTGTGTAATGGACCAATCCTGCAAACTTTGGAATCCAATGTTAGCCAAATAGGATGGAATATGAAATATCGGACAGATCCGTATTGATCACATGCATGCAGCATGACTAGAGATACTGTGTACCGATTTGTGTGATTTTTGGATCAAATCTATCTGAAGGACTAATGTAAAAAGATTTGTTGTACATAAGTCGGCCTCCTGGTGGCACTATAAAAAGCAGATGTGAAAAATGCGGGGCAAAGGTTTTTCCTTGGCCTCTAGGGAGTGTGCATAAAGTTTTACACTGATCGTGGAGTTATTGGTAAAAACACGAATCGGCCTGTTATAGCGCCAACATGAGGTTGATTTGAAAAACTTGAAGTGGCATTTCTTCCTCTGCCTAGTGGGAATGTGCGTGCACATTTTCAAGGAAATTGCCCCCTGTGTTCATGATTTGAGGCATTTTGTTCAAAAGGGAGCACTATGCAAACTTTGGAAGCCAATCTTAGCCAATCAGGATGGAATATGAATACCCGTTTCGTTTAATGACTAGTGATTAGTGATTTTTGGACAAAATCTGTAAGAGTACTGTTCAATTTTTTTTTGCACAAACCTGCCTTCTGGTGGCGCTCTAACAGCCCCATGCGGCTCTGCTCTGGCACCCAGGGAGCGTGCATGCACAGTTTTGCTGCCATCGCGCCAACGGTGCCGGAGATTAGCTATCCACAAACAGACGGAAGGACACGCGGACGGACGGACACGCACGCGGACGGACAGACAGGGGCGAAAACATAGTCTCAGCCATGCCT
>NC_137811.1:34928489-34948489 GCF_963921795.1 Nannobrachium achirus | reverse complement strand
ATTGTACATGGATCAATAGAGTTATGACTCTGGCCAAAGAGCTGAAAAGAAACCTATAGGGTTGTTTTCATTTCCCATTAAAGATGAGTATTAGATAAGCTGTAGCAGCCAGGCATTACAGAGGGTCTTCCTTCTGAATATTATTTTCAGACCATCTTGCCAAACTAATCAAGATTCTTCCAATTTGGTGGAATGCCATAACCTTTCAAGTTTTCACAATATGCTTTAATTAGCAGGTAATTTATTTTTTATTTTTTATCTTAGAGGGGCAATAGTTTCAATGGAATGTTGTATTTAGACAAAGCATTGAATTGAATCCTGATAGAATCATTTCCTTAAATTTAGCCAAAGTAGTATATCAGATAGACATGTAACAAAGACGTTGTCGAACGGTGAGTACGGTAGTCTAGCAGGGACGGCGGGAGGGGGGGGGGGCGGGGGAGGGCTCTAGCCCCCTCTAGTGGAGGCTTAGCCCCTGCTCAGCCCCCCCTCCCCACAGACCCAATTGTAATGAAAAATATTTACAGAATAAATAAATAAAAGATAATAAATATGTGAAAGAAAATGGACTTGCTTCTATGTAAAATCATACAATAAAATGTATTTTCTATAAAGATAATTCTTTGCTATGAGTCTGCATGTCACATGATCTTGCGTGCTGCTAGGGGTAGTCTTGGATTGGTTCCTGAAAATGTAACACTATTTAGTCTACTTCCTGGTGGCTGTCAAGATAACTATAAACAGTCAGTCAGTGTGTGATGCGGCTAGCAGCAGGGCTAGTCATAGTATGAGACCCCATAACTAGCAGACAATAGCAGACAACCACAATATCACCGCTCACGGCGTCACGCGCATCAAATACCGAAGTGTTGAAACGGCACATCTGCAGACAGTGCGAGCCCCAGACACACACACGCTCCCAAGAATAGGAACGCTCCAAATTGTACACGAGCACATAGTAGCCTACGACGTCCTTTATTATACAGTGCTCTGCCTCCCCAGACCCGCACCAACATGCTAACAGTGACCACCAAATGCTTGCAACAACAGCCAGAGAACCCACATACAGTGGTTAGCAGTTAAGAGTGTCACCAGTTGGCTGCCTCAGTGGCAAACAGGTTTGGGCCCTGTTATGGCCCAAATCCGGCTGAAATCGGCTTGTGACTATGGCTTGTGTGCCACACATCTTCAACGAGCCATCAGTGTCTCTAGTACTCTCTACATCATAACAGCTGGGTTTCTCATAGTGAACTAGGGTGCCCAATAACACCAGTCCAGGGTGCCTCAGAATACTTTGATAATATTTAGAATGTATCAATATTACTTCAGTTAAACCAATTCAGACCCTCTAATGCCTCATGCTTGCTTTGTAAAACACCCCTGAGTTGCACTGTACTTGAGTTATATTTATAAACCAATTCTCTTCACCAAAAATAGCCGATCTACAAGCTCTTGTAGCATCTTGTAATGAGCTTTTAAATCTGCTACTTTTGGTGAATATCCCCTTAGAATAGGGATGCTGAGGTTTAGTGATTGAATGCCAAGTTTATTTTAAATCTGTCCTAATGAAAGATTCAAGGGAGCCTCCGCACACTCAAAAGTGAGCAAAATCATGTTCTTTATTTTCAGTTATTAAAGTGCAAGCTTTTGGTCATAGACCTTCAGGCATGCAGCACCTCGATGAGCGGTGGTCCTTTCACTATTAATCTGTCCTAATGGAAGCAGATATTTTCTCAAGTTGTTGTATGTTTGTTAGGCGTATTATGGACAGTATTTGTTATTATTCCAAATAATAATAAATATGCTGTATTTGCATAAAGCAAGTATGCTATTTGTCTACTCCCATGTTGATATGAGTATTAATATCTGTTTAAGGTAGATTTAGAACAAATACAAAATATGCGATTAATTGCGATTAATCGTGCGATTAACTATGGACAATCATGCGATTAATGGGATCACATTTTTTAATCGACTGACAACCCTATTATTAACAATAAACAATTTGTAACGTGTATTTTCTTTATGTGGCCCCTTAAATTAGGATCATTGAATCTCGTTTGTTGTATTAGTGTTATTCATTATTATTTGTTGCCAAAATTCATTCGCCCCTGCTCTAAAAAAGTCGGCTCCCCCATAGCCCCCCCAGTCATAATTTTCTGGAGCCGTCACTAATAGGAATTCAAAAATTACAGTTAGAAGTCAAATAAAAGATGATATATGTGGGAAGAATTGTTCAATTTCCAGAAGGAAATTGAGAGTGTGATTGAAAGAGCCAGTGGCAGGCCTAACACACGGGGCCACAGAAACAGACAATAAGTAAATAACAGTGTTATCTGCGTCCAAATAGTGTCCCCAGAGCTGTGCTGGAGCTGAAATAGCGCTATAATAGTGCTATATCGGTGCTGAGAAAACCAGTCGGTACTATGTGCAAACAGGCACTTTTGGCCTCCTTTAACCCATTTAGGCCTAGGATTATTGACTGCTTTAACTATTGAAAAATAGCAGATATACAAGCTCACAGCGCGGCACCGAGTGCCGCGCTGCGAGCGTGTAGATCTGCTATTTTTGAAAAATCATGATTTTTTTTGCAAGTCTTTGAATATATCTACTTAAAAGCAAACATTTGTAACTAAATATTTACTTCTGGGTGGTCCCTGGAACAACATATTTTGAGATGGGGGTCCGCGGCCAAATACATGCAATTTTGGGGGTCCTTGACATGAAAATGTTTGAGAACAGCATGATTTAGAGGAAGGAGTTAGAAGTCGGGTCAAAGATCGGGTCAAAGATATTCAAAGACTTGCGCTCATTTTCACGATTTTTCAAAAATAGCAGATCTACAAGCTCGCAGCGCGGCACTCGGTGCCGCGCTGTGAGCTTGTAGATCTGCTATTTTTCTAAAGTTAAAGCATAAAATAATGGTTAAAGTGGTTAAAATAAGTAAATAACAGTGTTATCTGCGTCCAAATAGTGTCCCCAGAGCTGTGCTGGAGCTGAAATAGCGCTATAATAGTCTATTATAGCGCTATTTCAATTAATAGTGCTATATCGGTGCTGAAATAACCTCTCCTTCCCTCCCCTGCCCCTAAACCGGTTCAAGGCCTTGAGCACCACAAATTCCTAATCCTGCCCTGATCAGTTTACATATACGCTCTGAGAGAAACCCAAAGAGTCTGATAATGAGATGAACACCGTACTACGGCTGTCATTAATAGTTCATTTATCCATAGCTTTGTTTGATTGGCTTGGCAGCAGATCAGGAAATACACATGCCAGCTTCACATGTGTTTCCAGTTCAAATCTTCTGCTGAGCCAATCAAACGAAGCAATGGGAAAAAGAACAGGAAAAAGGTATGCCACCTTCTGAAAACTAGGACTGCCGTTTATGCACAGTCCCAATCCGAAAGAAATCTGAATCATGCATGTTTGTCTCATGACAGAGATAAATGTGTAGAGATCTGTGTCAGACAAACCCTGTAGCAAAAGGTGTGTGTCTGTGCAGTGCAGTATCCCTGACAAGTAATAAGTAATACTCAATATTAGTATTTAGTACAGTAGGTGGAGTGCAATATTTGAATGAATGGGTGTGGAGACAAGTTATTCAATTTTTCATGAGCAATGTAATTTATGAGTGTTAAATAAAAAATACCCAAATCATAGCAAATCAAAACGATTTTTTTCCCACCAACCCAAGCACATTTTCTCTGCACAATTAAATCAAAAGCAGCCCAATTGGGCGGCAAACCACCCAATCTGGCAAAACTGGATGGTGCCTGAGTGTCACTTTGACACTCTCATTATAGTGTGGCAGAGAATAGAATTCTTTTGTAATGTTCAAAATGAGAATTGGTTAGCCATCTGTCAAGATGCCATATAGAAACTTGCCATGATAGCAAACGAGTTTCGAGAGGATTTTCTACATAGTGACAAGAGGGAATATGCAAATAACAACTTAACTTTAATACAGTACAATTTTGTAAGATGTAAAATGTGATTGTTTTGTATCTGACTTACAGTACATGCACTTGGGTTAGCTATTAAGGAAAAATGCAATCGTTCAGTGTGCTTATTTATTTCTGCATTATCTATAGTAGGGGTCTTCAACGTTTTCAGGCCAGGGACCCCCAGTTAGTTGGGAGACAGATGAAGCAGGGACCCCCCCACAGCCTGTTCATAGATTCCATATAGTTTCATTGTTTGACAGCACGATCATCAGTGTATTTTGGAATCATGTAAATTTGTGTCTTCAGATATTTAACCACAAAACTTAGTCTGTTCTTTTTCTCCTCTACACCAAAGCTCTTTGCCAAAAATAGCCGATCTACAAGCTCACAACGCCTCGCTGTAGATCGGCATTTTTTGGCTAAAGTTCTCAGAATATGGACGCTAGGGTTCAAGTGGTTAATATAAAAAAGGAGATAAAAAGTTTCTATCAGTCAAAGATTTTGGAGGACCCCCTCTTGTAACTCTGGGGACCCCCTTGGGGTCCCGGACCCCCTGTTGAAGACCCCTGATCTATAGCTTTAATATATTTTTTATAGGCCTATATAGATTTATTTTTACCATGACATACAGTATACAGAGAAACTATATCTACTAGAACCATGCAGGGAACCATAGATGAGAAATGCATACTTAAGCAGAGATCCACACGTGTATCTCGAAGCAAAATGTTGAACCAGACACCCAGGAGTAGTAGCCTAAAGGGAGAGTAACACTGTCGTTGTGTGTTATGTCAGTCGGTACTATGTGCAAACAGGCACTTTTGGCCTCCTTTAAAGAGGCCCAGCAACAAACATCTGCTTCAGTCTCAGGTTGCAGGTGCACCTTGTCCCTCAAGGACTTTAGTTTAAATCACCTTCCAGAAACAGGTGCTGGAGAGGCAGAATGATATAAATGGCTGTCTTTGAAGATGCCTGAAGTACCCTAGGAAGTGGTGGTTACATTACATACAGTATCTGGAGAGACCCAGATGCTCATCGTTGTGGGGAATTCTATTAGCTACAATTGAGTCAGACAGCTGATAATCATGACATCAGCATATTTGATTGTTGCGGCTAAGGGATAATTATGGAGAAAAGAAAAGAGAAGAGAAGAGAAGAGAAGAGAAGAGAAGAGAAGAGAAGAGAAGAGAAGAAAAGAAAAGAGAAACTATATTTCCAAAGTCATCACAGCTATAGGCCGATTTTTTCAAACACATCTTTGGACACTGCTCCTATATGTTGCCCTAAAATCACACAAATCAGTACAGGCCAAAACCCAATTTTGGACACTGCTCCTACAGATTTTGCCCTAAAATCACACAGCACAGACTATGTCCTGTCATCAACGTGGATCTCTCCCATTTAGCGCCTCCATCAGGCCGATCTTTTCAAACACATTTTTGGACACTGCTCCTACAGATTTTGCCCTAAAATCACGCAAAGCGGTACACAGTATGTCTACACTCATGTCATCAACATGGTGTATATATGTGACCTGACGGTCGCTTATCTCCCGATTAGGGAGTCTTACTGGTATAAAAATAAGTACTGTATTTCAGCCTAGATCGGGCTATGTTGTGCCGCCCGCGGCCCGCATGTTAAAACCTGTGAATGAAATACTGTATCTGTATCTAACTGCACAACCTTGAGAGTGCTTTTCTCAAGGCAGCTTTTTTCATTGCCTGCCTCCTCAGTGAGGAGCCTTTCACAGTGAGCGTTAAGTGCTGGGGACTGAACAGGAGGGCCATCATTCACAGACACCATCTGAGCTGCATTTTCACCAGTGGAGCTTGGGTACATACTACATGCCCTGGTTAGGGTACACAGAGAAATTCTATGCAGTGTTTTTGTTAAAAGGGCGACCTCACGCACATTTGCGCGCTCTGCTTGCGTAAGTAATTATGTTGCTTCTGAAGGTGTCATAAATGTATACCTGCGCTATAGGTGTATGACCATGGTCGTATAGGTAGATTCATGCCTACATGTATCTACCTAGTCCCAAAGCTACAGGCCAACTCAGGAGAAGGGCCTGTAGTAACCCCAACAGGCCCGAGAGGAAGGCTGAGAAACCAAGACCTGCGAATCTGTGAAACTGCAGTGACATTCGCTAATGAAGTTAATGAAGTAAATATAGCCATCTCGCGTGAGAAACCTCAATAGAATGTGGAGGCTTGAATTCTGGAGATCAAGTGGCCGAACGCCCAGAAGCTCTCTCATCTTGCCTACGGCTGGGAGGACAATGAGACATATCTTCACAAACCTTTAGCTAATCTAACGAGTGGCTCTGAAATAGCACTCAGAAATATCGCCATGGGAGGATGAGATCATTCTATGGGGAGGGGTAGGTTAGGCCCCAAAAAAGTAAGGTGTGGCCTACTTAAATTGGGCGCCCAGAAAGGGTGAGGGCTGCTCTTCTCTGCTAAGCTCCTTCATGTGTTTTTGGTAAGAGCTTGCAACTTATTGTTTCCACCAGCCGAAGGCTGAGGGAGAGTATGTTTTCCCCTCCGTCCGTCCGTCCGTCCGTCCGTCCGTGCGTCCGTCCGTCCGTGCGTCCGTCCGTCCGTCCGTGCGTGCGTCCTCGCAGTTTGTGAGCAGCTAATCTCAGTCACTGTTGGCCCGATCGCTGCCAAACTGAGCACACACACTCCCTGGATGCCAATCTAGAACCTCTGCCCCACATTTTTCAAATCAGCCTCATGGTGGCGCTATAACAGGCCGATTTGTGTGGCCTGGTTGTTACCAGCTAATCTCCGGCGCCGTTGGCCCGATCGCTGCCAAACTGAGCACACACACTCCCTGGATGCTAATTCAGAACCTCTGCCCCACATTTTTTAAATCAGCCTCATGGTGGCGCTATAACAGGCCGATTTGTGTGGCCTGGTGGAGATCTGTGCTCGGAAGAGCACTGCTTCTAGTTCTATCTGTACTGTACTTGTGAAAAAGCTATGGAATAGTTTTGAAAATGAATTGTAGAAATGTGTGGGGATATCTGCATAAATATCTGCATTAGTTTGCAAATTAATTCTGTCTTGGCCATATGGAGCATCCATATATGGGCATTGCCAAATATGGGCTTAACATTGATGACATCAGGGATCTCTATATATGATTGCCAGAACAGGCTGTCTTGGTCATATATGGAGCGTGACATGTCAACAATGTGATGTCAGAACAGGTCGGCTATAGACATTGAGGTCCCACTAAGCAATTTGGTGGTTAAATCGCGTTCAAATGACGTCTTCGCCCTAACCGGACCTCTAGCTAGATCCGGTCTGTGACGAGTTTAAATTTTAAAGTTTTTTCACCGTCTAGTATAGACTAGACATTGTATCACCGGCATTTAAACGACTACATTTCGCCACTAGAGGCCGCCGAAAGTAGTGAAAATGATGGCAGTCAGCAGGTTTAAAAACACAATTTCTTGGTTTTGAGATCCTGTAACCTTCATGTGGTACCGCAGCTGATCAAATTTATACCACATTTCATTGCTGTTCATATTTGACATAGGTAGCCACCCAGATTCAAACTCACGTACTTCTACATACCAGACCCAAACACTAACCGCTAGACTACGACCACTGTTAAAAGTGAGGAAGTATCTTGCACTATTTGTATGTGATATTGCCTCCCGCTGTTCGTTTTAGGTCGGTGCATTTTGCTTGACAAGGCAAACTAACTTTATATTGATACATATTACAAAACGATTTTATTTAATCATTATCATTGAATGGTGGGGTACGTGGGGATGTGGGGAGAGTCGAACAGCCGTACGTGTATGTGTTTATATTGCTGTCAGAATGAATGTAACTCAGAGAAGTAATAGGCTATGCTGTCAGCACCACGGCATTATTTATTACACTTTTTTATTTATTACAGAATTTTTCAAAGGACTTATTGCCCAGCTTTTTATAGACGGATAAAAGACGTGCAATGACCAGAAAACTGCTCGTGGATGCAAACTACAACTATTAAGGTAGAACCGGGAGATCTAATCATTTCAAGCTATACTGTTAGCATCCGATAATGAACAACCTGATAAAAATGTATTTAAAAAAAATATGGTCTAACACACGTTTGCCCTAAACCGGTTATATATCGTTCAGATGAAGCGTTCAGATGACGGCTACAACTAAACTAGACTATATAGTGAAATTGGCTCTTAAAATTACTTTATTCCAATATTTGAAAGGTGTGCATATTAAAGCTGTTTTGTAATCAACAAGTATGGAATAATGGATTAAATGTAATCAGCTACAATCGGTCTATAGACAGACTGACGATAGACGGTTCAAATGAGGGCTAAACATAACCATTGGGCTAAATGACGGCTAGTGTTTACTGGGGTGTTACGGACTGACTGGGTCACTGACGGACAGGATCTGACGGTTTTCATAGTAAACTGCAACCTACGGTCACAAAAAATCAAACCACATGGAATCTCGGAACGTCCAGTCTAGGACATCAGTCATCCATGACGTCAGTCATCTATGACACATTTATGACAAATGACTCCAAATGGTTCAGACCAATAGAGACAAGTTTTTATTATTTAAATATTTTATTAACGTTTTTACATAATCACATGATTACAATCTGAGCCCTATTTTGACTTCCATTATAATTAAAGTTCAAACTTGCATCGTGCACAAGTTATTTGGCACTAATAATTCGTCCAGTTGTTATAGCTCTGGACCCAGCATAAAAAGGCAAGATTATTCCATGACTTAAATACATAGGAAGGCCTAGCAATGTCCTACCTAGAGAACTCAGACATGCCAATCTTCACAGTGTGTTGGAAGCCATGGACCGTTTCTGCTGTGACTGGAGGGACAACAGAGAACTAGAACAGAGAGTGGCTTCACTTTCACAGTGTGGAACTTCCTAAAGGTCACGGTGCCCATTCACACACCGATTTACATTGATCAACTCTCTCTACACTTGTTTATCCACTAGGAGTTTCATCCAGAGGCCCCTCATAAATCAACTGCAGATGTAATCTAACATCAAGAAAAGCACTTTGCTTTATGAAAGCAGCAACAACAGCAGCACACAGCTTTTCTATATGCCCAGTATTTGTGTAATCTACTAGATGCTGTTTAGTATTCCTTTTCCTAATTTAGGTCACAATTGAAGTACAGTAGATCAAAGTATCACACATTCCAGAAACAATTGCACTGTGAATCCCAGTGGTCATTTAGAAATTTGAATGCAACAAATTCAATACATATGGGGAAATAAATTCTACTTGATATACATTTCTACTTGTGTATGTATGTATGCTATACTTGATATGTTCACTCAATTGCAAAATATTCTTTGTTTTAAAAATGTGCATTAATCACATCAAACATATTGTATGTGCTGTTAACCCTAAAAGTACTATCGTGTAGTGAATGTGTTTGTATTTTTCTCTCTGTGCATCTTCAGTTGCTTTGCTAATTATGCTTAAATGTAAATTAGGGCTTTCATTGTCAGCTGAATTATTATAAAACATCCATGTATGCCCAACAGGTGTTGTTGACAAAGGTACAGTTCATTTATTTGCTTTATCTATCAAATCTATTTGTCATGAGCAACCAAAAACAACAATCAATCTTCAATAATAGTACGTGTTGACAAGAAAGGTAGCCTATTATGAGTTGCCCATACTTTCGCAGGTGGCGCACAGCCATGGTCCATGTGCTTCAGCGTAAACCGCCAAAATAGATTATCCTAAAGGTGACACAAGTTTGCAAATACATGATAATGAGAGGCACGCTGAGTTGCAAATCTGCTCGGTTCTAGAAACGTCAGCTGAGCCACGTTACAGCATGCAGCAGCTGTTGTCTTTTCATGATGACTCTATCAAAAAAGACATTCAGAGCCCGAGGTTTCAGATTGCTCAATATTGCTCTGTTTCGTTTGAGTAATGGTACTGCGGTAACACACGGAACAAATATTTAAAAAACGGAGGACGCTGCATTGAAAGTAAAATGATTAATGCAAATTCAAGAGAGAGATACTGTATAACGGAGGTCAAAAGAGGAAAGGGCTGGAGGGGGTCAGAGCAAGATGGATATCAGATGAGTGATTGAGATAAAGAGCTAAAGGCAGAGAAAAGTAGAGAAGCTTGGTGACACTTCATTGATTGGCACACTCATAGTACAGTGACAGATTCCACATTAGCAGTGAAGCATTCGATTTGAAGTGAATTGACAAACGGTCCCTAGTGTTTGCAAGGGGGACAGGACATGTTTAATTAATGGGCAAAACAAGGGGTGTGTCAGCAGATTCACCAGGAGCATCCAGGAGAGGATTGACCAAACTGCTTCCTTTAACCCAAATTGGAAAAAGGCCAGGCGGTGGTCTTAGTCAATACATAAATTGAACTGGTAAAGTGAAATGTGCCACAGTTGTGGCATTACATGTGCAGCAGGTCCAGCAGATGTGTAAATGATGTAAATGGGTTAAGAGATAGCTTGGCGAAATGAATGACAGTGTTGTAAACAATCAAACCTTCCATTCCATTCCACTTAACAACAAAAGTGTCTGACGATAATCAATTCCAGAGGCCAGTGTTGATTCTCAGGTGCACCAATTCAGATGATGAATAATGTTAAAATGCCATAAAGTTATCACCACTGTGTTGAAAGCCTCAATACTAGTTATGCTGCACACAAAACAGATTGTATAACTGAAACTCTGTCTGTGCGTCTCTTTCAACCTCTCAATTTCTCTTAAATTGTTTTTCTCATTCAAGGCCATCCATACAGCATAAGCCTTCTGAGATATTCTGCATGGCACAGATCGATGATACCTTTGTGCTCATGTATTGGAGACAGTCATATTGTGTGGGTGATTTAGCTCTGTCTATGCTTGCATAAAGCACCATACTTCCATAATGTCCGTCTTTCAATTGTGTGACTCTATAGTTTGCAACTTTGCATTTGTGCCTATGCATTTCACTTGGAGGGCTACACAAATCTTTGGGAAGTCTACCCCTCACCCGGCCCTTTATTTGTTCATCAATCAGACAACTAACACCCCATAACTTCTGTGGGGGAAAATATGTTTCCAAGCAACGGCTGTGATGGCTTACTGAGAAGGACCTATCAAAGAGCACATAGAAAGAGATAGGTCAATAGTGTGTAAGCCACATAGACAGCTACGTACAATACAGTAGGTAGAGTGAATCAATATGTGCCCTTTACCATACAGTTGTTTGTTAGACATCAAGATGTAAGTGCATGTGAAATCATGCCCCCTTCAAAAAGACTGGTTAGCATGTTTGAACATTTGAAACCCTACTCGAGGACCAAGCAAGTCAGAATGATGCAAAACGGGAATGCATGCCCCGCCCGGTTACTCAATAGCCATTGTACCTGTTGTCTGTGTCCATTTTATGCCTATATATGGAGTTCCATGTAAGGCGTGCCCAAATATGGAGTCCAGCCAAGTCTATGACATCAGTACTATGACTGAAGCCAAATACTTCCTTTACATAGATCAGTACTATGACGTCAGTGTTCTCCATATATGAGGATATTATGTTTGTGACATCCAATGTCCACCCACCCAAGCCAATTTTAATATAAATAAAGCTATATATAGCTATATATAGCTATATATATCGGAATGAATATCTACACCAACCTAACGTGGGCTGCAGTCAGAGAAATGTATCACTGTACTACACACAACAAAGTATTACCTGTTCAAACACCCGCTTAGGATAGAGGTGAGTCATGAATAATTTAAGGGTAATGAGCAATTCTCTTGGATGAAATTGGCTGCTTAGGGATGCCATCCACACCTATTCACAACAGTGTTCCACTACTCAGGGGAGGTTACCGAGGAACGGAAACAGAGCCGAAAGGGCCCTATTTGAAATGAGTTGTAGTGGAATGCAGTGAGGGACAGATAGAGGGAGAGATAGTGGTGGTGGTGGGGTGGGATGGGGGGGATCTGAAGGAAGATAGAGGTGGATGGGGTGGCGAGTGGATTGGAGGATGGCGGTGACGATAAGAGATGGCGGAATCAATTCTGGACGAAATGAGAAAGATTGATTTGGGAGTGAGTGAAACAAAGGAAACGGCGATCAAAACTGGCGAATGGAAGGAGGGAGTGGAAGATAGAAAGATGGCAGGATGCAAGCAAGGAGAGATGTTGCTGCAACAACATGGTGTCCAGAATACGAAGAGTAATTGGAGAGGACCGTCACCTTCAAGGGTGACATCTATCGTAATATGCTGTGTCTTACCCTGTTTTTGTTCATTGTTTTAGTTGTCTCTGCTACTCCGAAGGCCGGGGTCCGGGGACAGAGATTGTTTCCCCCTATGTGTGTGTGAGTGTGTGTGTGTGTGTGTGTGTGTGTGTGTGTGTGTGTGTGTGTGTGTGTGTGTGTGTGTGTGTGTGCGTGCGTGCGTGCGTGCGTGCGTGCGTGCGTGCGTGCGTGCGTGTGCCGCGCGCGTGTGTGTGTGTGCGTGTGTGTGTGCAAGTATAGTCAATACAATAAAAAGATTTAGTACAGTACAAGTACAGTTAAACACCCTGCCTAAAAGGAACATCCCAAATAAGTCCTTTTAT
Source organism: Nannobrachium achirus (assembly GCF_963921795.1). NCBI lineage: Eukaryota > Metazoa > Chordata > Actinopteri > Myctophiformes > Myctophidae > Nannobrachium > Nannobrachium achirus. The sequence continues at coordinate 34,935,938 of NC_137811.1, read as the reverse complement.
GGTCTTGTTTACGTCGGAAGTCCTTGCTATTCAATTAATGGATATAACAAATAGCGAAACAAAAAAACATTCAAATATCATCGGGCTATGTACAGGGTAGGGAAACAAGGGAGTGGGGCTAAGGTAAGGGGGAGGTGCTCACTTCTCACCTGTCTATGGGAGAAGTGTGTCATCAACTTTGACCTTGAAATCGTTTACATTTATCTCACTTAGATTATGTCTGGTCCCAAAAAGGTCCCAGAAAGAATGGATTCTAAAGAGCACATAGACTGTCAGTATTGACTGTGAGACTATTAAGCCCCTTTTCGACTGCAGCTTTAGCACCACACCACACCACACCACACCGCACCACATAAAAATATCTAAATTTTCCATTACACAAACGTACCCCTATCGTTAAGAAACAAAATGACCCTTTACTGTGATTATAATACAATATAAATTTGTATTACAACTATCCTAAATTATAATACACTATAATGGATTATAACTGTGATTATAATACACTATAAAGTATTAATGTATTACTATGATAATTATAATACACTATAATAGATTATAACGGTGATTATAACACAATAGAATCTATCATCATGTATTACAACCATATCCTGGTGGTCTAAATGAAACGTCAGTGAGTGATCAGTCATTATCATGTGTTTGGCCCTGTTTGGCCTAGCTCAGACCTACTCTAGATTGGATACTTTTTAGTACCACGTTTAGTACCACTTTCACACCACTCTACCCAGGTTCTTGTAGTGGAAAACCTGGCACAAGTGGGCGGTGTGGTGTGGAGTGGAGTGGTGTGGTGTGGTGTGGGGTCTGTGGAAAAGGGGCTTTAGTGACAGCCTAAATGACAACCATTGACTACAGTCTTGTGGAGAACGCAATTCTGAAACATTATTACTGACAAGCAATCTAAATATATAGGCATCTATTCATTAAAGACCAGTTGATTTTTTTTTTTTTTTTGTGACCATAGTTGTGATGTATGAAAAGTGTGAAAAAACATGTTTGATTTCAGCTGGTCTTTAATGCTTTAATACACAGTTAGCCAAGCCAGACTGTGCCTCTGTCCATGGTACAGAAATGGTCATATCTTACCCTCGATCCCTCTCATGCTGTCTTACTCAATGACAATATTGCAGGAGCAGTCTGTACTTAAACTTTGCTGCGGCTGGGTGGATGGCAGTCCCGTATAAGGCTCTATAGACCAAGAGATTTTACACCATCCTACATTTTTGCTACTCCTACAGAACTCACACAAATGTATCAAACACATTATTATTATTTTAATTCAATGTTCACCAAATTAGGCACACATGATCATATGTCATATGACAATAAGCATCAACAGCTTTTTGATATTCCGTACTGCTTGCCTGTCATTTTCTTCCAAAGTTTGTGGGGGAAAAAAACACGATCCAATCAACATCCAATCAACCTCGAATTGAAATTGCATACTTGTGCGGCCTCTAGTCTATAGAACACACTTCCTGGTCATAGGGGAAATAAGTCCATTGCTTCAACTCACGCCTTACACATGCAGCTCTGGTTAGGCCACCAGGCCTGACGGTCATATACGATCTGTGGATCTGTGTTCCTTTCTAGTTTTTAATAACATGTTTATTAGAAGTTAGGCACAAAACAGAGTCAGTTTGCAGGGGGTGGAGGAGGTAGCCATTGTGCAAACAGCTAGGAAGCTGGATACCATCATGAACTACTCCCACCTCCTCCACCTAGAGATCACTGGGTACTTGAGTAAGAGGGGAAATGGCAGATTCACCTACCCGGGACGTAGGTGTGAGAGACTGGGAAAGTCCTCTGTGCTGGTTGCGATTAGGATATACCATACAATGAGACACACAATGGTCGCTTGGACAGGACAACTGTTACTTAACTGGATAATAGTTGTTTTCTGTCATTTACTCGAAATGCACTCCTCTTGGGTTATCGCGCCTCCTAGCGTGCGATACAGAGCTACACATATGCTCCCGAATGACAAAGTCGGAGGGTATGCCAGTCAAAACGCCCCGCCCCAACCGTGGGCATAAGGCGCGAGACTGGCATGTGTACTTCCTCTTCCGTTCCTCTGCACGCATGAGATACGGACGTCTACACATGTTACTCTACGACAAATAATTAATTCTTCAAGTTACTCAGTCTAAGTTCAGTTCGAATTCAACTTTAGCCTTAGCGGTGAGTAGGACCATCACCCACGGGTTTCGTTCAACTTGGTCTGTTCTTCTCTGTTTTGTTCTTCGCTGTTTGCTGCTAACGATAACGAGCGGCTAGCCTAGGTTAGCTTAGCTTACCTTCGTCATGTCTAGCGAGGGTCTGTTTTCACCACCCCTCCCTCGACGCTGCGGGGATCCGGAGTGCAGCCGCTTCATCGCCGCTGAGGACCCGCATTCCATCTGCCTGGGCTGTCTGGAGCTACAACACGCTTGGCAAGGTTTCTACTTCCCAAACAGCTGCGTGTTCTGCGCGACGATGGACGCGGCCGTTCTTCACCAGCGTCTGCTGGTGGTCATGAACATGGACGCTACAAGGCCCAAACAAAGCCACGTCGCTCGGGGAGCTCAGACGGAACACGGCGCTCAGATCCCCGCCACGCCAGGACAAAGAAGCGGGCCTGTTTCCAGCACCGCAGCAAGGTTTGTCCAGGCGGCTCCTAGTGTTTGCGAACCTATCCGCAGTAGCTTCGCTCCGATGTACACTATTTCTACCACAGCGCACAGTGGTGGACCCGGCATGTTCGGCTCCACCCCGCGCTTCTCCTTCACGCCCGGTCCTGGTTTGACCAGCACCGGGCCTCTCCAGGCCTCCGCCGCCCTGCAGGCTAGCCTCCAGGGACCACTCCAGGCGGGGCCATTGTCTCCGGTCGCCGCCGAGGCGGCCACCAGTGGGACTCCTCACCCCACCAACCCGTTCCTGATGACTCCCACGGTCACCGCCCCCCCCTCTTTCCCCCCTCTCTTAACGTCCCAACAGAACGTGCCACGTAAAGTGCCTCGTGGCTCGGACGAGTTTGGCACCTCCGAGGAGGAGGAAGATGCCATGGAAGGAGAAGAGGAGGAAGATGAAGAGGAGGAGGAGGAGGACGGTTTGGTTCAAGAGGAGACAAGTGAGGACATTGTGATGCTAAGCCCCCGTCATGGCGGCACCCCTCGCACCTCACCCCAAGCCCCCCCCATCGCCCCTGCCAAGAAGGCAGCGGTGGAGAAGGAGAAGGTGGGCGCCACAGCAGAATCCACCCCACAAGAACTGGACCTGCTGGCAGTGGTTGAGCTGGCGGTGGCCAAGATGGGCCTCACTATGCCAGTGGAGCCTCGCCCTGCGAGCTCAACGGAGATCAAGTTTGCGGGCAAGAGAGAGGTACAGACACCAGTCCCTCGCTCTCAGAAGCTACCCGCTACCCCGGGGCTCAAAGAAGCTCTCCATTCCACATGGAAAGAACACAGAGAGCCCGGGAAGATGGCTCTGTCAACCTCACTGGCGGATGAGGACAAGTTTGGCGTGGGCGGCCTTCCCCCTGTGGATGTCGCCACTAATCAGTTCTTCTGTGCCCAGTTTAAACCCACGGAATGCCCCTTCACTCAGGAGCCTGTGCCCAAGTTCAAGAACAAGGACGAAAACAAGGTCTCCAACATGGTTAAAAATGTTTATAAAGCTGCAGGGCTCTCTGTGAAAAGTTTAAACGTGGTGGGGCTGATGAATGGAGCCATGGCAGAGATGCTGCTCCAAAACAAGGACCGCCTCCCTCCTGAAGCCTATGCTGAATGGGATGCCATGCTACAGCTGGCAATAGTGAGCAACGTCCATGCCATCCAATGGGCTGGCAGGGGGATGGATGTCGCTGTCAGCATGGAGAGGTTCAGGTGGCTGCAGAAAGTCCCCTTCCAAGGCGACGAACCAAAGGCCAGCGAGAGGCGAGAGGAGCTGAGGGGCCTGGACACAGCCCCCAACAGTCTCTTCGAGGGAGCGTTACCCTTCCTCCGTGTCATCACCGACACCAATAAAGCCCAAAAAGAAGTGGTGGATGCTGTTTTGGGTAAACCTGATAAAGGGAAAGAGCAGTCAGGCTACTCAGGACGCTCTTCCCGTAATAGGGAGAGATATCAGGGACCCCCCCGACAGGGCGGGAAACCCCATCGTTCTCCTAGAGCTCCGTCTTCCTCCTCGGGCACGAGCAGGAACAGAAGTCAGAGCAACCAGGGCTCCCAGCACCAGGAGATGCGCCCACCAGCTCGCCCTTCCTACAGTGCTGCAGTGAGGGGACGTGGGAGAGGGGCGAGAAAATGACACTTTGAGAAAGAGGGCCTTCTCACCCTCGGCGCACGGAGACAGGGTCATGGACGGCTCTCCAGCGCGCAAGCACAGTGCACTTTTGATCCTGCCACCCAGGGTGGAGGAATCCAATGTAAATGTGAATTTTGTTACTGTGCCAAATGTTTTCTCCCAAGTAAAGAATGTGTCTGCGAAACAAGGTCTCTTCTTTCACAATGCACACACAATGGAGAATCCCCAGTGGGGACATCCATATATAAATTATGCATGCCCAGTACCACAATCACAAACACAAACAGCCTTCAAGGAAACCCCCTTAAGGGGCATTTCCAATATAAAAGGTTTAATTGTTCCACAGCCTCAACTCAAGGGCCGGAACAACAAGTGTTCCTCCCTTCCGACACGAGGGGGCGCCAAAGCGCCAGTCAAGGTAAGAAGGTTGCAGAGAGGTCTTTCTTGTTTAGCTATCCCAGCCCCAGCTGCGACAGCAGTATTAAACAGGGTTTTAGACAGGACGTGTTTACAAGAATGCGTTCCTTTTTACACTCCTCCTCTGCCTCCTGTCCCACCGTGCAACAAAGTGTTGTCGCCGGTGATAAAGGCATTAAACGTAAGGCCCTCGCTTCACAGCAAGACGGTGTCACGCTCAGTAGTAAGTCACGTGTCTCAGTCTCGAGTCCCTTTGACTTCCGCGTTACCGGTGACGTCAGAGTCGTGTCCGGGGGTGCACATACCGTGCATTCCTATCAATCACATTCCGTTAGGTCTGACGTCAGCTCCCATTCAGAATCCTTTGTCAAGGCATTTAACTCAATGGAAAGCATGCAAGCCGTGTCCCTGGGTGCTTCGCACCGTGAGGCAGGGATACAGGCTACAATTCTCAACCCAGCCTCCCTTGTCAGACAGAGTGATATTCACGCACGCAAAGGGGCAGGCCGCTTTGATTCTGAGAGAGGAGATTCACTCTTTATTGGGGAAAGGAGCGATCAGGGAAGTTTCCACAGATCAGCTCGGTCTGGGGTTTTATTCTCATTATTTCCTTGTGCCAAAGAAAGGGGGGGGGCTGAGGCCCATTCTGGACCTAAAAGCCCTCAACAATTTTCTGGTAAAGTACAGTTTCAAAATGTTGACGAACGTAGCGCTATTGCGCTCGATCAGAATCAACGATTATTGGACGTCCCTCGATTTGAAGGACGCGTACCAGCATGTGGGAATTTACCCCCCACACAGAAAATTCCTGAGGTTCGGTTTCGAGGGGAAAGTGTACGAATACACTGTTCTCCCGTTCGGCCTCTCTCTGTCTCCCCGCGTGTTTGTCAAAGTGACACAAGCGGCTATAGCTCCCCTGCGGCAGCAGGGAATCCGACTTGCGACGTACCTGGACGATTGGTTAATAAGCGCAAGTTCGAGAGAGGAGGTGACATGTCTCACCAATGTGGTGATGTCGCAGTTAACCTCTCTGGGGTTCAACATAAACTTCAAAAAGAGTATGTTAACACCAGCTCAGCAGACCACCTTTTTGGGGATCTCGCTGGACTCAATAAATATGACGGCTCGACTCTCACAGGAGCGATTAGTCAAGATCGTGGCCTGCGCGAAATCTTTTCGCGTGGGCAGAGTGGTCACGTACAAGCGCTGCATGATTATGTCAGGGCTGATGGCCTCAACTATCCATCTACTCAGGCTGGGCAGGCTGTATATGAGGCCTTTTCAAAAGTGGATGTTGGCACTCAAGATCCACTCGACACAAGGTCGCCGCAAGGTCAAGGTGTCCCCAGGGTGTGTGTACACACTGAGACCGTGGGTGGACGTGACTCTTCTGTCCCAGGGGGTCAGTATGGGCGTGGTGGTGTCACGGAAAGTGATCACAACGGACGCCAGCCTCAGTGGTTGGGGCGCAACGCACGAGGGCCGTTCGGTGAGGGGAGTTTGGGACTCCGCTCTACAGAAGCGGCACATCAATTTTCTGGAGTTAAAGGCAGTGTTTCTGGCGTTGAAACATTTTTTGCCTTTCGTGGAAGGGTGTCACGTGTTGATCAGGACAGACAACACGACGACCATGTGCTATATCAACAAGCAGGGGGGCCTCTCCTCCCCGGCTCTCAATCAGCTGGCGCGGGATCTGACGCTGTGGTGGGAACCACGTTTGGCGTCGATCAAGGCGTCGCACATTCCGGGGCTTCTGAACAGCGGAGCAGATCTGCTGTCCAGGGGGGAGCCCCTTTATGCGAATTGGTCCCTCCACCCGGGAGTGGTGAGACAGATTTGGAGCAGGTTCGGTCAGCCTCAAGTCGACTTGTTCGCGTCAGCAGAGAACGCGAAGTGTACACTTTTCTTCTCTGCGACGGGGCCAGCCCCACTGGGGCTGGATGCTCTGGCTCACGACTGGCCGAGGGAACTGCTGTACGCGTTTCCTCCGTTGGAACTGATCCCCCAGACTTTGGAGAGGGTCAGGCGGTTCGGCCTCAAACTATTGTTGGTGGCTCCGGGGTGGGGCGTGTGGAGGTCGGAGATATCTCCCCTCCTTTACGACAACCCGTTGCCTCTGCCGCCAATCAGAGATCTGCTACGGCAGGCAGGGCAGGAGATCTTCCATCCCGACCCGGCGAAGCTAGACCTTCAGGTTTGGCCCGTGAAGGGGAGTCTTTGAGCGCTTTGGGTCTGACGCCAGGGGCGGTTCAGACTATTCAAAGTGCTAGGGCTTCGTCCACGCGGTCGGCTTATGATAAGAGGTGGAGGATCTTTGAAGACTGGTGTGCGGAGCGTACGTCGCCGGTGGTGGCGTTTGAGGCTCCGGTCCAGCTTGTTGTGAATTTCCTTCAGGAAAAGCTAGAAAGTGGTCTTGCCTTTTCTACCATTAAAGGTTACTTGGCGGCGCTGTCAGCGTGCCATGTGGGCTTTGAGGGTAAGACGGTGGGTAGGCACCGTCTGGTGGCTCGGTTTTTAGCGGGTGTGCACCAGCTTAAACCGGTTACTAGGTCCCTTTTCCCATCGTGGGATTTGGGTGTGGTGTTGGACGGGCTGTGCCGTCCACCGTTTGAGCCTCTGGAGGCGGCGAGCTTAAAGCTTTTGAGTTTTAAGACTAGTCTTTTGTTGGCCTTGTCTACAGCCAAGAGAGTCAGTGATCTACATGCGTTATCGGTGGACCCGGTGTGCATG
>NC_137811.1:34895989-34923489 GCF_963921795.1 Nannobrachium achirus | reverse complement strand
GGTAAAACCAATTAAACGGTAACAGGTGGATATTGGCTGTCACTCGAACACTACCCTCTACTTGTGATCTTTCCTCTCCTTCCCTGCTCTCTCCCTCCTGTTGAACTGTTTTCTATCTCCCCAACACACACACACATACCGGTACCTCCATGTTTTTTTCTTCTTCCTTGTCCAACATATCAATCCCCATTCGTAATCCCTTGCATGGCCCCTCCATCCAATTCTCCTCACCTTCCATCAGTGATCCTCATGCCCAAGAGCCCACATCAAATTTGACTCTCCGAGCATTTCTTTCATATCGTCACTGTCGGGCAGAAACCTTGTATCTCCAAGTTTCAAATTTGTACGTTTTGTGGCGAAGTAAAGCCCTGTTTCATCAGACAAGGCTGTCGCACAAAAGTAGTGAAAACAGCAGATCTACAAGCACACAACGCCTCGCGGTGCGAGGCATTGTGTGCTTGTAGATCGGCTGTTTTCACTAGTTTAAATCATTTTTTGAAATGATAAAAACTAACGGTTTTGGACATACAAGGTTTCCACCCGATAACGACGATATCCTTCTCTACCTCTTTCCATCCTTCCAACCCTCCCTCTCTGTTTCTCTCTCTCTCTCTCTCTCCATTGCACCTCTCCGGATGACAGAATCCACAGGACAATCCCGTCAAGACCTTGAGGCTCTCAATCACTCGCTCTCCATCCCTCTCTCATCCCCTCCTCCTACCTCCTCTTTTTCTCGGTGGGGGTCTCAGAGGGACAGTGATTACAAGCAAGTGTCTGCAGCCCCTGCCACGCCAATTAATGTAGAGGGGGGTTTAAAGATGGAGCAAGGGGAGAAAGCTCCGGTGCCCACATCTCCATACATTACCATACTAAGCAGGCTGGTGGGGTGTCTCTGCCCAACTGGTAGCTCTACAACAGACACTTCAGGGACAAGCTCCCCCGGCCAGCACTCCGAGCCTGGCTATGTTTGCACAAACTCCCCCTGACTGTTCTACAAATAGTACCTGGGCCTGTGATTGTCCTGGCAGCCAGGGTGCAGGCGGTTGACATTATACTAAGGGGTCTCCTTTATAGACCGTTAATTGAGTGTGAAATTACTGTCATTTTAGTTTTGGGCACTTAAAGGTCTCGACTGTCTGTCCATGGATGATATGCACATAGAGCCAGGCAAGCGCTGTATATGTCAATTATATGCATAATACATGGGGCATGTACATACACACATACAGTGCAATTTAGACCGCATGCACACATAATGTATATAGGCCAACGTTGCTGTCAGATGGAAACCTTGTACAGTATGTCCAAAACTGTTACCGGTACTTTACAGGAAATGGAAAATGGAACCCGAGTTCCAATAGTCTCGCAAACCCGATTGTTGCCGACCACGATTTTGAAATGCTTCCATCATATATTCTGTCTCTTCTTTCCACCTTCAACCTGGCGTCTCTATTTTGAGCATGTCATTCAAATGTTTCGAATTCTTTCAAAAATAGCTAAGATCTATTAGCTCACAATTGTGTTACGATGTGGCATGTTGTGAGCTTGTAGATTGCCTATTTTAGAGTTTTGCACAACACTGTCATATGACAAAGCATAAAATAGGGCATTGATTTATGGGGGGGGGTACAAGGTTTCTACTGGACAGCAACAATAAGAGTCAGTCTGTTACTTTCCAAACCTATTATTGTATACCATGCACACCAGTAGATCATGTCTAATGCTCTCATGGCTGTGGGTCTCAACTCTCATCCTGTTCATTCATCCAGAACCGTCCGAAATGAGATAGCCACTATTTGAAAAAAACCTGGTTCATTCTCTCACAGAAAGGTGGCGCAAAACTACAAACAAAGCTCTGAGTGGGTAGATGGCAACTGTTTTGTCATCCAAGGACATGGATGTCAAAATGGTAATGCTTTTCCCACACTGGATCTGCTATATTTTAGAGATATTGAATGAAGGACTTTGGATAGTCATTCCTTTTCCCCTAGAAAATGTCTATATAGCATTTTAGAAATAGGCTCTTCATATTCAGTACTATGCTGACATACACAAATAGACTGACAGATATATTGCCTCAAATAATCATCTGTGATTGTTGGAAAGGAGAGATTACACAGTGTCCCTCAAGACTCAAGAATAGAGAACTAGGCTCAGTGTGCGGTGGATAACGGCAGTATAGTCGCTATAACAGTACTTTGTGACTCAATCTCTTTGGCAATACAATAATGTGCATGAGTGCGGATATGTGTGTGTGTGTGTGTGTGTGTGTGTGTGTGTGTGTGTGTGTGTGTGTGTGTGTGTGTGTGTGTGTGTGTGTGTGCGTGTGCGTGTGCGTGTGTGCGCGCATGTGCGCGTGTGCATGTCTGTGATGTGTATCTAAGTGTTGCATACTGGGTCTGAAGTTGCCTATATAAACAACAGTGTTACAGAAAGCAACATTGTTTTGTAACACAAAAGGCTGAGTATTTCAAACTTTGCAAGATTCTTAAATCTTCTTCTGCCCCCCCTTCAATTCCCAAAAGCTCATTTCCACTGTGGAAGGATGGCACATGAAGGCGGCCTGGGCCGAACGAGGGTAATTGGCTCTGTCAAACTGAGTCAAAATGCAAATTTGTGTCAACATCTTCTCCGGTGTTTCTTTTATCAAATAACACAGAATAATGGCATGCAAACAAATGACAACTTGTGGCAGTTTTATAAATTATTTCTGCAGTTGCAAGGACACCCAACTGAATTAGTGATTGCAATCATGAATTACATTAATAAAAGCTTTGTTTCAGCATACAGTATCTGCTGTTAGATCATTTTTTTTGTGCCATGCAAAAGCAATGATTCTATGTTAATGAGGTGGCTATGCTGTTGCGTCCTGCGGCATTTCGATGCAATTATGTCCAGAAGTGTTGGAGGACACACTGATTAGTGAGAATAGTCTACTTTGCTGTGCAAGGCTTAATTGTTTTGTACAAACAATAGAGTGGAGTTAGGGCCGCATAAGTCATGTTGTTATAGTGTTCCCCCTAAGGCCAAAATTATAGGCCTATCTTCGGTTTTACATTGCTTGCTGTTGTCTGTTACACACTATGTTACTTTGGTAATTATGATACCCCATATAGCTTTGTTACTTGCGCCAGTCAGCAAAGCGAGGCGCAAGTATTGCGTTTAGTTAGATGTTTTTTCGTCTGTGGCACGGATAATAATAATATAATATAATATAATATAATATAATATAATATAATATAATATAATATATCATTTATATATATATATAAAATCCTATTTATATCACTGATGATGTCATCAATGATGTCATATAATAGTTATATATCCAGTGATGTCATCAGTGATATCATCGATTATGTCATCAGTGATGTCATCTTAACACCAGTAAGACTCCCTAATCGGGAGATAAGCGACCGTCAGGTCGCAGCGTGATTTTAGGCCAAAATGTGTAGGAGTAGTGTCCAAAAATGTGTTTAAAAAAATCGGACTAATGGTGGCGCTATGGGACAGATCCATGTTGATGAGATGAGTGTAGACATACTGTGTACCGATTTGCGTGGTTTTAGGGCAAAATCTGTAGGAGCAGTGTCCAAAAATGTGTTTGAAAAAATTGGCCTGATGGTGGCGCTATATGGGACAGATCCATGTTGATGACATGAGTGTAGACATACTGTGTAGCGATTTGCGTGGTTTTAGGGCAAAATCTGTAGGAGCAGTGTCCAAAAATGTGTTATAAAAAATTGGCCTGATGGTGGCGCTATATGGGACAGATCCATGTTGATGACATGAGTGTAGACATACTGTGTAGCGATTTGCGTGATTTTAGGGCAAAATCCAGCAAAATCTGTAGGAGTAGTGTCCAAAAATGTGTTTTAAAAAATCGGCCTGTAGGTGGCGCTAAATGGGACAGATCCATGTTGATGACATGACTCTAGAGATACTGTGTACCTATTTGCCTGATTTTAGGGCAAAAATTGTACGAGCAGTGTCCAAAAATGTGTTTTGCAAGAATCGGCCTCATGGTGTCGCTAGAAGAGGGCCATGTGAGAATTGATGGGTTGAGGTTGTGATTTGGCAGGCAATGAGTGTGTGTGCAAAATTTGGCATGGATCGGGGCAACGGTTGCGGAGATATGAGCAGGGCAAAAGTGTTACGTGTGACTGACTGACTGACTGACTGACTGACGGACTGACGGACGGACAGCCGGTGGAGGTTTTGATAGTAAATGCGACCTGACGGTTGCAACTATATATATATATATATATATATATATATATATATAATATATTTTTTTATTTGGATATTTGATTACGTCTCTAGATTTTATTTTTACTATAATATTATTTTTTTAACATTTTGTGAAACCACCTATGTTAGAGGGATTACAGAAAGACACACTTAAGAAAAGGCGCAAATTTGCTCCTTGTCAGAGTGCAGTCTTGTTTGTCTTGTCTTGTCTATCTATCCACATACCTACCTACCAGTACCTAGCTACCTAGCTACCTAGCTACCTACCTACCTACCTACCTACCTACCTACCTACCTACAGTACCTACCTACCTACCGAAATACCTACCAACAATACCTACCTACCTACCTACCTACCTACCTACCTACTGTACCTACCTATCTACCTGCCTACCTACTGTACGTACCTTCCCCCCTACCCACCTACCAACCTATACCTAACTACCTACTTGCCTATATCTAAACACATACCAATCTACCTACTTATCTACCCAGTTATTTGTCTGTATCTTTGTCTGTATCTTTATCTGTCTTACACTAAACTACCGGTAAGTGTCTATACTGTGGGTATGACAGAGGAAGAAACAAGACCAGTTGAAAACGTTCTATATGCCTCGATTGTGTCTGAAATGCCAGTGGGCTTTTGATGTGAAAATACAGGGAATTGGCAACACTCAGCCAAGGTGAGTGAAAAGCTGCCATAGTGGTGTTAGTGTGCGAAATGTGTGTGTAGACCACTGTAAATGCCTTCTGAGGATGCTGAGGACATAATTGAAGACCCTTGAGGGCATAATTGAAGACTGTGGAGATGCTGTAAATGGCCCCTGATGATGTAATAGGAAACTGTTTGCATGGAATCACTTTAAAAAGAACAACAACCAACTTTCCTACCCTGACATAATATGAGGCTGTTACGTCCACAAATAAAAGAACGCTCATAAAGGCTATTTTATAGAACACTTTGGAAGAGCATCAAGAGCTAAATCGTTAAATAAAAGGTTAATGAGCCAGTTGTTAACATTATCAACATTATTAGCACAGGATCAACTCTGCTGTGATGATTGATAGCTAATAAATATAGATTCAAAATAAATCAGCCACAAACTAATGCTGTGCTTTGAGTGGCTGATGCATTAATTACCCACTATTAATGTCACTCTGTATTTGGGCAATTGATCCAGATTGTTAGAGTGATAACATAGAATATTAAAGTAAATTAATAAATAAAATAAAATATATGTATTAAATAAGCAAGTAACCTTCCAAAAATGACAATTCTACATAAGACAAAGGTAGGCCTATACTGCAAGTCCAAGTGTGTTTGATAGCTTGTTTTGTTGGTACAGTATGCGCATGGCCATGTGTGTGTGTGTGTGTGTGTGTGTGTGTGTGTGTGTGTGTGTGTGTGTGTTTATCTTCAAGCGTACAGCACATGTGTGTAGTTGCTCTGAACTTCGTGCTGTAGGCTGACTTATGATGCAATATGACTGTAATGAGCTGCCAATGTTGGGGAAATATGCATGAATTTGCTTACAAAAATATTCTGTGAGACTGACAACTTCCTGTCATACACAACTGCTGTTCAACACAGGGTTGATTAGTTACACCCGCTGCACCTTCTGAGCAGACTCAGTAGCCTATTGTTGGAGAACTCTGTCACACGCACAGCTGTAACCCAGTAGATGGTCGTTTATCCTGCCCATATAGCTTCTAAACAGCAATTTATGGAATTACATAAGCATAAGTTCCTGCTAAATGAATGCGGCACAGTTAGCCTATTAAGGCAGTGGTTCTCAACCTTTTATGGCTGTGACCCTCCCAAAATAATCATGTTTAAACTGACTAACAGGCACTTGGAATGTAGATGTTGAGTTATTCAATTTTGTTTGACTCGGTTCCACAGATAAATATTGTCCAAAAATATAACCTAGATCGGTTATTGTCAAAATTTTTGCCTCTTTTTGAGAGGTGCTCCTGAAAGGAGCTAAGCTACAAGATCTGGCTTTATCCGTTTGTCCAAAGTTTGTTGTATGCCCATGCAAGGTCACATTGGCCTACATATGTCCTACATCTTTGAAGAAAGCACCCAAAGTTTGATGCATGCCCAGGGTCACATTGGCCAAGGCAAGCTTCGCTTAATGAAATTAACTAAATAAATAGCACCTCTCACTTCACACTAGTATAGTTGGATTGGGATTGGGACCCTAACCACTAATGCTAACCGCTACTTCCGCTAATGCTAAAGCTAAAAATGCTAATGCTAACAAATGCTAATGCTAATAAATGCTAATGTTAACAAATGCAAAGAATGCACATATGCTAATGTTAAAAATGCTAATGCTAAATATGTTAATACTATGTTAAAATGCTAATGTTAGAAATATTAATGCTAATGCTAACTACTGTTAAAAATGCTAATGCTAAAAAAGCTAATGCTAATGCTAATGTTAGCTAATGCTAAAAATGCTAATGCAAATGCAAAAAATGATAATGATAATGCAAAAAAATCTAAAGCTAATGTTAAAAAATTCTAATGTTAAAGCTAATGTTAAAAATGCTAATGTTAAAATATTTAATGCTAATGCTGATGTTAATGTTACAGTAATGTTAAATATGCTAATGCTAACACCAACCGTTGCACACACTTAAGGGGAGAAATAGAACAGCAGCGTATCGGCGCGGCAGACGAGGAGGCAGACCCGCGGCTGCGCGCGTCTGACGCCGCCGGTGTGGGTTAGTTCATTGAAAAAAACGGGTCTGTATTTTTTTACGCGCTGCTTGCGCACCGCCTCCTTGTCCAGTGTGTGTTCCCCTTGAGCGAGCTGCAGGCACACTTAAAATTTCTTCGAAATTTTCTTTTCTAGTTCTGTTTTTTTTTTTGGGGGGGGGGGGGGGGGAGTTCATACAAAGTGAAATGTATGAGCATTTTTCAATAGGCCAATGTCAACGATCATGATGATTAGCCTATGACGATTATGCAAAAACAATTGTGATTATGTAATAATTGTGGCAGCACTGGCAGGCCACAGAACTTCCTTCCAATCTATTCCTGTTGGCACCATTCGTGCCGGCTATATAATCATTAATTTCATTCATTGTAGCCTATCTGCTGCTCATCGACAGCAACATTTCTTGATGGCTATAACCTGCCAGTCCCTAAAACACCACCTGCCCCAGCAGCACACACTCGACTCAACCCACACCTCCGTCCCTGGCTGTATGCTTGCCAGTCCCCCTGTGGACTGCTCTCTGAGTACTGCAGCAACACAGAACTGGCTATAAATCACATTGCATTATCACAGCGCTGTACTCGCCTTGCGCTGTGCCCGCCCACCGCGTGACTTGGATTGGCTGTCCTCCCTCCTTGGCCCGCCCCCTTGGCGCCGGTGATTGGAGGAAAGGACTTCTCCTTGAAGTGTCAGTCACGCGCTTTCCTGTGCGCCTCTCTCCTCTCCTCTCGCATCCATCCAGTGGTACTGCCTGTGATGTAGTGAGTGCGGAGCCGCGGAACGCGCTGCATACCAACAGAGACACATACAGGACTCTAATTAGGCTACGGTGGGACTTGTTTTCATTACTCCATCCCGTTTAATCTGTCAACAAACATACATGTATGTATGCGGGGCGGACATTTACCTTTTCGTTTCCCATATGCGTTGTCGAAGATTTTTTATTTTCTTCTCCTCAAGGCATTGAAAAGCTCAAGCAACAACACATTGTCTGGGATATTTGATGTATATTTTGCACCAAGATCTTAGGTGGCTGAGTGGTCCATGTTGTTCCGTTTTAGGAGAACATAAACAGCCCTCTCCTCCGCCGAATTCCTTCCCATCAGACGGGGGTCATCAGAGGGAAAAGTCAAGTGGATAGACTGATGTTTTCGTCCAGTCAGGCAGTCACATGTAGAAACGGACGGTGGACTATTTGTTGACATTCAGTGAAACCACATTTCTTGGGCACATTTTTAATAGTGCTCCGTAAAGGCTCCACAAAAGAGGAATAGGACGGTATTTTTATTTTTTTTATTTTTTTTTACAAAAGCCACCGAAAAATCAATCACAACTACACCATGGGCTTCCCCGTCTTGCGGAACGTGTTTGCTGCTGGTTTGATGATCCTGGTCTTGTTGTCGAAAGGTAAGTTCTTGCATAGCCTACTGTGTAGGCCTACTTTGATTGTGGTTGTTTTTTCTGTGCAGTGCTCTACGAAAGCATCTTTCATTCTCTGAAGCGGTGGCGGTCGGTGGAGGTGAATACTAATGTGCCGCGGAATTCGTGATGGGGGTCTACCTACCTGCCTACGCTGTGCCTAGATAGATGAATCACGCGTGTCTGCTGTGCGACGCAGGTTTCCATTTGCTCATAGTGAAAGGGGATAAGGGGAGGGGTGATTGTAGGGATGGGACGATATGAAAATTTCATGTCACGATTATTGTGATCAAGATAACTGCGATTTATTTACGATATATCAATAATCAAAATATCCCTAGCAGCATCCATTATTCTGGGCAAAAACATTTGCCAAAAGTAGCAGATCTACAAGCTCTCAACAATCACCACTTAAGAGCTTGTAGATCTGCTATTTTTGGCAAAGAGATTGATTTGGTAGAGAGTGAATAAAAAGACTGTATCAAGTACATTCTTTACAGGTCTGTTTTACCAATTATAGAGGGTTTAAGTGGTGGGCTACCTGATATGCAGCTCAGCAAATACAAGTTGAATTGATCCCAGTGCTTGACGGATGACAATTTCACAATGAATTTAAAACTCCATGATACGATTATCGTGATTGTTTTTTTTAATCGCGATAAACGATAATAACGATTATCGTCCCATCCCTAGCGTGCCTGTTAGTCGTGCGTAAGAGTAGCACAAGGTTCATCTGCAAGCCAACCTTGCAGCGTATAGGCTACTACGAGAGATGCATGTTAACGTGTTTACTTCAAAGAACACAACAGTGATTCCTGTTCCAGCCAACCTCTTCTTCTTCACTGAACAACATGCAGTCATCAGTCCAGTCAGATGCTGCATTCCATTACGTGACATGAATGGTCTGGTGTCCCTCTGACGCACCACCACCAGGGCTCTGAAATAGGCCTATACTACAACAGTTGACAAAGGTAGCCAGCAGTGCAGAGAGGGAGACCCAAAGACAGACTGTCTGAGTGTTTTGCTCTTTCTCGAAGACCAAGGTCGAGATTGAGTGTGTGAGAGAGAGAGAGAGAGAGAGAGAGAGAGAGAGAGAGAGAGAGAGAGAGAGAGAGAGAGAAAGAGGCAGAGAATGAGGGAGATGATGATGGGAGAGAAACTGGCATGATAGAGGGAGATAAAGGATTGGGGTGCAGGGGACAGGGACAGACCTTTCCTCTATCACTTAGAACAGGGGTCCAGGGGACCAAAGAGGTTTTGTGTATAGGGGAAAAAGAGCAGACTAAGTACAGAGTGAAAGGTCAAGTTTATTAAGTATTGACGGTTCAAGTGGTTACATATCTGATAACACAAATTGACATGAATCCAAAATACACTGATGATTGTGCTGTCAAACGATGACTATATGGAATCTTGGGGTCCCTGCTTCATCTCTCTCATAGCTAAGGGGTCCTTGGACTGAAAACGTTGAAGACCCCTGCTCTATCACCTCTCATCCATGACTCAGAAAAATGTAGACTATGTGTACATATTCACTCCTGTGTCCTGCCTGGTGTAAAACCTATACCCAACTGCTGAGATAGTTCCACCCCTGAGTGATTCAGATGGCATTTATAAGGAGCATCATTATTAGGAACACGAACACAGTGGGCTGCAATGCAATTCATGAAAAATGCAGGACTTGGACATTTTAAAAATGAATGCTATTGATTTTTTAATAATAGTAGCCTATAGTGTAAGATGCTCCATATGCCATCTGATTCTTTCCACACATTGCTCATGCACAGTATTCTCTGCTCATGCACTTCAATTACCCCCTAGCCAGCACGCACGCACGCACATGTGCACGCACGCGCGCGCACACACACACACACACACACACACACACACACACACACACACACACACACACACACACACACACACACACACACACACACACACACACATACACGCACAAGCGCAAGCACCTGCCTCAATTAGTCTTCCCTTCGCCACGTGGGAAATCAGTATATAAATAAATTACTCTGGCCCTTAATAACAATAATTGATGTGTCAGTGCAATAAGATTTGAGGTTAACAGCCCACAGATGCCGACAGGCTGCAGCCTCTTGCTCCTCTGTTCTGTGTGGGCAGGGGAGCCTGGCTGCATGGTTGGGTTACCACAGCACGCTCCCTTCTCCACACCAGGCAAAGAGCAGACGGCCATCGCTGCAGGACATGAACACACCACAGCAACAGCCTCAGCACCACCCAAGCCAAATACAAGTCCATAACAGTCACCACTACCACCAGATTCATAATAAGGGTTAATATCATGCAGTCTGTATTTGATAAGATTTGCTTAACTTTTGCTTTGAGGTGGTGGTCTTTATCTTGACGTATTCATGCATAGAAGCTTCTTCTTGAAGTGGGATGCTACCTGCTCTTTAGTTACTATTATGTCCACAGGCCACAGCACATTTAATTCTGCGGCAGAATACACAAACTGACCATATTGACAGTATTCACATAATGGATTTTACTTCATACTCGTGGGGTTGGAAACTCCATCCCACGGAATGAGGTTTCCCATCACCAAATGTGAAGTAGAAGTAAAATGGACGCTATGTGACTATGCTATGGTCCATGGCTCCAAAGAGGTCCTGGTCAACCATGGCTCCAAAGAGGTCCTGGTCATCCTCTTTTTACGTGGTGCTAAAGTGGAATGAACCTATACTTGCCTTCTGCGTTTTTTTCTACTGCATTAACTCCTTATAATATGCCATGTATTATTATTATTTCACCTCAGCTCTAAATTCAAATGATGTCAACCTGGTAACCTTGTTAGCATGTAGGATGGTGGATATACCTAACACCATTGGATACACCATATCGTCACTGTCGGGCAGGAACCTTGTATCCAAGTTTCAAATGAGTAAATTAAAGCCCTGCTTCATCACACACAAGTATCGCGCAAAACTATTTTAAATCATTTTTAAAATGATAAATACAAAACGGTTTTGGACATACAAGGTTTCCACCCGACAACAAAGACATGCGCATGTCTTCCTGGCACAGGCAACCTGCACACCCAGGATTCTAGGATGGGGTTATATTACTGCAGTAATAATAATAATAAAAACATGAAAAGAAGCCTTTATATTTATGAAAGGGACACTCCTGCTTTTGATGTGCATTTCAGTTAATACGAGAACGCTCAGTAGGGACTGAGAGTTCGAGTAATCGTTGCATCCAGCTTGGCTTGGTCGTGTTTGCGGGATGGAAGCTGGACGGAGAGGGCATACTTTGTCGCTGAACTAGTAGTGACCCCTGTAGATTGGTCAAGGGTGCCGGGCATCAGCAGAGCTGTAGGACTATGAGGAAAAGAGTGTTCCTTCCTCCACACGCATTCTGTCCGGAAAGAGGCATCTGAGTCCATGTGAATTTGCAACACATTTTCACAACAAGTTTGAAGGCAAACCAGTAGGGGTCAGCGCTGACAAGATTACACAAGTAGGCCTATGTGGAGAAATCAAAACATGCTGATTGTCATCATAGTCTATAGAAACAACTATTAATGATAAGATATAATCCATATTAATAGAGATAATTCCCTATTCTGTCTGTTTTGGCCTTTTCTGTAGGCCTATTCCTAGTGTCCTACAATTCCCATTCCCATTCCCAGGCAAGCATCATCAGCCATGGCATGCTGGAAAAAAACAACAACACTATTTTACACTTTGCTATTCTAAAATAGCCAATCCACAAGTTCACAACTTGTTGCATCACAATGTGTTGCAAGCTTGTAGATCTGCTATTTTTGAAAGAAAAATCTTGGCATTCTGGACATTTTTGAAAAAATTACAAATTGCGGCTATAATGACATGCACTCAAATGTAATATATTAAGGTTGCCCACTTCCTTAAATGACCACTGCCTGGCAGACATGTGTCATGTCAATTACTATTGCAGGATTCATAAGGCAAATCCATCATAACAGTAATGTTGTGGTTTCTATGCCATTTGTCTAGTTTGATTAGATCTTCCTTCGCTTTTGATAACAGTAATCACTCTTGACCAGGGCCGGATCCTTGTTCCATGGTCCACATGGCCTAATACCCCTCCTCCCCCCACCCCATACAAATCGATAGCAAATGGCAGACAAATCTGCCATTGCAAAAAGAAAATATGCCCATATTATTCTGGCCATGCCAGGCTAACAAATGGATACTGTGGCCCAGAACCAGTGTACTCATACATTGAATGCACTGTACACTCCACACAACTGCCTGTCCGCATTTATAGGAATCCTAAACACACAAGTAATATTACAAATGTATTCATATAATTAATGTTTGCATTAACACAGGATATACAGATTCAGAATACCAATAATTTGGAAAACAACCATTCATTAAAAACCATGCGTGCGTGCGTGCGTGCGTGCGTGCGTGTGTATAGAGTCGTTTTGGCTCAGCTTCTGAAATTCAGACTCAGGCTCTGGACCAGTGGATCTCAGTTGGCCCAGTTTTCTACTGTAGATGGCCTCCCTGACCTGGGTCTGGGCCTGACAGGCCTGTCCAGGGATCCAGCTCTGCTCTTGGCATCAAAAAGTGTGTGACAAAAGATGGTTATTGTGCAGTTTTGAAAAGCAGAGAGCCCGCTACATTGCTACAATGGCATGCCACTCTGGCTGATAAAAAAAACTGTTTGTTTGTGCCACTGAACTGCATTCCACAAAAGGGATCCGACTGACTTAATATGCAAATGCACATACCATGTCCTCGCTAAACCGTGGTTTGAATAGCAGATCCTGATATACTGCCTCACTTTTCTACACCCACTCCACAGTCTGTCTTCGCTGTAAATCTCTAAAGAGCTACAATGAGAGGAGGTTGGATGGCCTGGTGCCCATTCTCTCTAGAGAAGAAAAAAATATATACCTATTTCTGGCAGACAAGTGTTTCTCCAGTTATTCACAACCCGTTTCATCCACACTGAAGGCGGCACGCTGTGAGGCTTAGCTATACCAATTATTTTCCCAATGAAGTCTAATTAAGGCTGGAAACATAACCGCAAACCCCCACACCAAATACAACAATTCTACACTCTACACAAAGGATGTCTGTTAACAGAAACCCGCTGAATCTGATTGTGAGTATAATATGCCATCGTTGATTTTGCAAGTGAAAATAATGACAGTAGCATTATACTCTCTGAGTGTGCTCGCTGACAACAGAACTTGCTTTTCAATATTACATCATAGCCCATTTATTCTGATTTGAGCTCCTCACATGAACCATAGCTACCCTATTCTGGGTCATTTGATAAAAAAAAAAGAAAATCTACAGATTCTGCAAGCTTACAAAACATTGCTACTGCACAATGCATTTCATTTTTGGCCAAGATATTTAGTAGAGCGAAAACCTATAGAGCTCTGTAGGAGCAGTTCAACTACGTATATGGTTTAAAACTTTAAGTGGTAAAAGACTGATACAGTTGAGGCACCCCTTTTATCATTGCCACCCTTAGTCTTTCTTCTTGACAACAAAACTTTGTAACTCACATACAATACACAGTAAAATCCTCAATGTTCATTTAACTCTGAAGAGTGTGCAAATATAACCAGATGAACCCTTACGTTTATTTTGTACACATTCTAATTTACAAATGTGTAAATGAACACTGAGTATTTTACTGTGTACGTACAGTTTAAGGTACATCTACACTATCGCCATCACAGTACATGCATTTGTAACATGTTACTGTATACTGTAGGCCTATGCATCACTGATTCCATGTTTGGTCCAAAGAACCCAACAGATGGGTCTGCTCACCAATGTGTAACACTACCTGACTACTGCGCCGGAGGTGCTGGAAACAGGAAATGTACAGGGCATGAACGCAGGTGAGAACAGGCAAATTGGTTGCCAACTCTAACTCTTTTGCCGATAACATATGGGGGCCAAGTGGGGTCAATGCACATGGCACATGTTATAGCGTTGGCCCCCGTTAGTGGCTTGTATGGCGCTCAGTCGGATCAGCAGCTTTGGCTTGGAGATGGAGAGTGGGGAGACGTCTCAGTGTGCCAGCATCAACAGATGCCTCACACTCCTAATCTGGAGGGTCCTCTGCTTTCTCTCCCCACACCCCCCCCCCAAAACCCTTGAAACCAACCGTTACTGTGTGCCGTTGTAATCCAATGCTTGGCTTGCATAATGCTTCTCCTTTTTGGCGAATGATTTAATTTTGTCCTTTTGGAAGGTTTTCTTAATCTGCCAGTGCTGGAGTACGATGGCCTGCATTTGGTCTCTTAGGAGCCGCAAGGGCAAGTGTTCATGGTTCGACCAGCCTTGGGAGGGGATGCTTTTTGATTCCCCCCCTTAGGAGAACATTTCCATTTGCCTTGTCTGTGGTGGGACATGGTGTGTGGACTGTTCAATGGAATCCATTCATTCACTGCACTTTTGTATGCCAGAACCAAGATCACCTTGAAAGGCTCAAACAGTGTTTTGACCTGGAAACTGGCAGAGAAATGTGCTGTGTGAAATTAACGTGAGTTGGTATGGTGTGTTTGGTGTGGAAACAGTATGCTGGTGGTGTGGGTGGTGGAGAATTAATATGAGGGACATTGTTGGGTGCAGCTAAGATGGAGAGGGTAGAATCATTCCTAGTTTGAAACATAGTTTCAGCCAAGGAGAGGTCATGAAGATTACGGTAGGGAATGGTTCCTTTTAATTGGATATATGGTCTTGTGGGGGACATTTCCATTTCATCCACTAACCACTGTTGAAATGAGCTTACTCAGTTATTCGTTATGTGAAAGTCCTTTGACGTCAATGACATCTGACATCATACATACATACATACATCCCTTGTATGCCCATATATGGAGATCCCTGTGTGTAGAACCAGCCACACAGATATGGACTGTCTTCCTCCATATATGGGCATTTCCCATATGAAGTCCTGTTAGATATGGGGTTAATATAGATGATGGATCATGGGTCTCCATATAAGAGCATAAAAGGAATTCTGTTAGTGTGGTTCCCCTGACATCACAGTGATCTGATAGACCAAACCCATGGACCGTAAAAAAGCGTACGCGGTCGGACGGAGACATGATGTGCCATTTCTCATACTAAACTGCGACCTACGGTCGCAATAAACATAAAACATTTGGAAATGGCAGAGACACCGTCCTTAATCATTCTTAAGATTTGTTTTTTGGGGAGCTTTTATGCCTTTTTTGATAGGACATGCAGTAGACTGACAGGAAATGGGGGGAGAGATGGGGATTGACATGCGGCAAAGGTCATCGGGATCGGGAATCGAACCGGCGACGCCGCCAGGCATCCATGCCTATGTGGCAATGCCTAAGTGGTATGTGCCTGGACCAGTAGGCCAGCCGGGCGCCCCTCCTTAATTATTCTTATGTGGCAAAGACACACGCATTCTGATTCATACATTTTATTAATAAATCAGAATGCGCCTGGTGTGCCGTTTCCAAGTGTTGCGGTTAAATGTGGTGACCTATCGAATTCTGCTGTTCTGACCAGAGAATGGGAAGCAATTGGGGATCATGGGATAAGTATCTCATTGGCTGTCCTTCGGACCAATGATCAAACGGTTGAGTCATTGTAGACTCCCTGGCAGTAGTGTTAGTGAGCAGAAAAAAAACAAGAGGTTCTAATAATGTCTTGGCTTCTCTGTGTAATCTGTAGCTACAGTATGGATAGCAAGTTAATAAGTGTTTATGAACGGCGAACCAATGTGGTGCTAATGTGCCTGAGCTTTGAGTGCTAATGTTGCTGAGCTGTGATTGTGAGTGTCAACTGAGTTGTGTAGTTTTACTAAAATGTTGTGGGGAGTGGGGACTGTGATTGATCTAGTACAGGGGTCTTCAACGTTTTCAGGCCAAGGACCCCTTAGTTGAGAGAGAGATGAAGCAGGGACCCCCACAACCTTTTCAGAGATTCCATATAGTTTCATAGTTTGACAGCACAATGATCAGTGTATGTTGGATTCATGTCTATTTGTGTTTTTAGATATTTAACCACTTGAACAATACTTAATAAACTTGACCTTTCACTCTGTACTCTCTTTTTCCCCTCCACACCAAAGCTCTTTGCCAAAAATAGCCGATCTACAAGCTCACAGCGCCTCGCAGCGTGAGGCATTGTGAGCTTGTAGATCGGCTATTTTTGGCTAAAGTTCTCCAAATATAGACGCTAGGGTTCAAGTGTTTAATATAAAAAAGGAGAAAAAAGGTTTCTATCACACAAAGATTTGGAGGACCCCCTGTAGTAACTCTGTAACTCTGAGGACCCCCTAGGGGTCCCGGACCCCCTGTTGAAGACCCCTGATCTAGTAGCATCAGCCAGGCTGTGCTCTGTGTTTGGTCTAATTTTGTAGGGCCACACACCAGGCCTACATACAGTACATACGGTAGGAAGAAATATTATTTAGTTTCATGTGATAGACGATTCTGTTCACTGTGGCTTGCCAACTCGGAGAGCGCTCACGTCGCGCACGCTGTTATCGTCTGCTCACCGCAGCCACGAGCTCACCTATCGAGGCTCGCTCAGGGTCGTCTTGTAAGCCTCAAGCCCCCGCTGACGGCTGACGGCCCCTGCCTTGTCGAGGTAACGAAAACAAGACCACCAACCATAGTGGAAAAAACACAGGGGTCATATGTACTGTACATACAGGGGACACATACAGACCAATCTTGATGGCTGCCTCCTTAGAGGCCACGCTGTAAAAATGACTGCAACCTGCAAGTATTGATAAGGTGACGTTCAGCTTGGATTTCTGTGTTCTACTGGGTTGTAAGATTTAAAAGGGTCATTGACTGGTCCCTCACCTGGTGGCCTTTTACACCAGATGTGAGAATTGTGGAATGTTATAGTGAGCAAGCACTGACACGGTATGCCTTCAGTTTTAGGACCCACTTCAGGGATTCAAACATTACTCCTTCATGGTGCTTCAACTTTACAGAATAACTAAAGACTACTGAACATCTGTTGTCTTTGGAATCACAGTAAATTACAAAATCAAACAAAAGGTTCAGAACGTTTGATTGAGTTTATTTGCACCAACATACATCAGAGGTGCACCTCCTTCTTCAGGGCACATGTGGGACCTCACAGGTATGAACAAAAGAAAATCTGCTAAGTGTGCTATACTAGATTTATGTTATCTAACATATAATTTTCGGAATGTCTGAGTGAGTGTCTGTCTGTCTGAGTGTCTGAGTGTCTGTCACAGCGTTTCTCCTCAATGGCTGGAGCAATTGATCTGAAATCGCATCACCATAAGCATATGAACACACCTGACATAACTGTGAAGCCCGTTTGTCACTTTCACAAATCATATGCTGTATATTAGCATTTTTATGGTGTATCTACTATCTATTCTGCATCTAGCATGAGGCTTATCTATTCTGCATCTAGCATGAGGCAACATGTTTAACCAGCTGTGTGTGTGTGTGTGTGTGTGTGTGTGTGTGTGTGTGTGTGTGTGTGTGTGTGTGTGTGTGTGTGTGTGTGTGTGTGTGTGTGTGCGCGCACACGCGGGTGGGGGGGTTGTCTGGCCCCGTTATAGATGTTGTCCAAAAATCATGCAGATCGGTACACAGTATCTCTGTAGCCATTAAACGAAACGGGTATTTCTTACATTGATGCTCCTACATATTATCATGTAAGCACCAGTTAAAGTTACTTTCCATCCCTCATATACTGTGTGCACAGTGCACACCCCATAACCCACACACTGCACATCATTTCAGAGCTCATATCTTTGAACGGGTAAGGGCTAGTCTATACTATAATTTTGCGAATGTCTGTCTGAGTGAGTGAGTGTCTGTCACAGCGTTTCTCCTCAGTGGCTGGAGCAATTGATCTGAAATCGCATCACCATTAGCATATGAACACACCTGACATAACTGTGAAGCCCGTTTGTCACTTTCACAAATCGTATGCTGTATATTAGCATTTTTATGGTGTATCTACTATCTATTCTGCATCTAGCTTGAGGCACATCTATGGGACAGTATCTCTGTAGCCATTAAACGAAACGGGTTTCTTACATTGATGCTCCTACAGTACATCATGCACCAGTTAAAGTTACTTTCCATCCCTCATATACTGTGTGCACAGTGCACATCCCATAACCCACACACTGCACATCATTTTGGAGCTCATATCTTTGAACGGGTAAGGGCTAGTTATTATTATTACCCATCTGCTGCATGGCTTGCTTGGCTTTTTAACCAATGCTAGCCAATTACTGCAGAGGCAGAGATGAATAACACTCCAGTGGTGCCCCGTGACCTGCTAGTGGGATGTCGACCTCTGCACTGCAGTGTTAGCAGCTATCAGACGCAAGGAATGACTGTGGGGTCACTGGTTCAAATCCCCTATGGGCGGCTGGCCACAGGAGCACTGTGGATTGTAGGTGGCGCCACGCCACCTCTGTGCCCTTGAGATTTCTCCTGTCGGTTTTGATAAACACCTCACAGGGCCGTACATATTGGTTCGGGGCTTGGCAATTACACATTGTGTCAGTGCCATAAATAATGATTATGGCAAGGCTTGTTTGCAATTATAATTACAGTTATAATATATGGAGTTCAGTGTAATGGAAAGGAACTGGGACCGTTTTCAGCCGGGGACCGGTAGTTTTACTGTGTTTAATCACTGTAATACTTCCCTTCCATATAGAATCCCTCGTTCTCCCCTTGCTCCATGCGCAGCACAACCCCTGGGTTTCCATGGATATGAATATGTGCATGAGCTGAGGGTTCTCACTCTAATGAAAAAGAGCCATGTTTTATTTAATGCAGGGGGAAGAAGGATTCAAGAGGTAGCTGAGTGGATGTAGAGGCAGAGGCAAGTGGTGGGCATAGATGCACTGAGAGGGATGAATGCATGCACTTGCAAGTGCTGCACATGTACATTCAAGGGAACACATGTGGTGCAACAGTTGCTAGAACTATTGAGTGTGAACAATTATTATGAAAAAGAATTGATTTGAATAAAATAATTACTTTATTTTTGTCTTTCAAAAATATAGTGAAATATAGTGACACGTGATGTGATGCTATTTTCCCGGTCAATTTGTTGATGTTTAAAAATCCAAAAAGTATCTAAATGTCACAGTGAAAGTAATCTGTAGAACAATCACCCAAAAAGAATCGATAGTTGCATCCCTAATACAGGGATGAAGACTTACTGTAACACACGCACGCACTCACGCACGCACGCACACACGCACGCACGCACACACACACACACACACACACACACACACACACACACACACACACACACACACTGGGATGCCTCTTTTACTGGGTCCACCAGCAACATGAATTTAAACATTTCCCTGGCTGAAGGTGTGAGCAGTAAATCAGTGGAGAACCACAGTAGTACTGCTGTATGTGAGCCATGCAGGAACACCCGGCCTTGAGGGAGACAACAGCATGTCTATCTATCTATTCTGCATCTAGCATGAGGCATATCTATTCTGCATCTAGCATGGGGCAACATGTTTACAACCTCTTTCAGATGTTGTCATGTAGATCGGTACACAGTATCTCTGTAGCCTTTAAACGAAACGGGTATTTCGATGCTCTTACATATTATCATGCAAGCACCAGAAAGTTACTTTCCATCCCTCATATACTGTGTGCACAGTGCACACCCCATAACCCACACACTGCACATCATTTCGGAGCTCATATCTTTGAACGGGTAAGGACTAGTGTCTATAAATACATACATCAAGTGGCCATAAATACCCCTCATTGATCCCTTATCAGTGTGGTTTGTGCAGGGAAAATTTAGTCTTCAGCTGAAAGTAAATCCCTTTCTTTCAGTTTTTCCAAGGCTTTTTGGTCCGTATTGTGGATTGAGCTATCTGGAGAGAGGAAGGAAGGGGGAGAATGAGAGAATTAGAAAATAAAGGAGGGAGAACACAGAGCAAGAGGGAGAAGTGATGTGAGCAAGAGAAAGACAACAAGCTGTGTGATTTCGCCTCTCTTTCTCTCTCTCTCTCTCTCTCTCTCTCTCTCTCTCTCTCTCTCTCTCTCTCTCTCTCTCTCTCTCTCTCTCTCTCTCTCTCTCTCTCTATTTCTCTCTAGTCTTTCTTTGTGCCAGGGAGTTAGCATCGTTGGAAACACAATTCAGATTAGCACAGGCGGCTTGTCCTGGGGGAGTCAGGAGGGACGAGGGTCCCGCTTCTCTCCCTGTCCTCATTACCCAAAGACAAGGAGCGCCTCGGCAAATCAATAGGAAAGGCTTAGGCACTAATGCTGGCCGGGCCTGGTGATGGGACTCGGCTTTGTGTGATTGTGCGCGCGCGCGTGTGTATGCACATCTGCCTAGTGACTGTAAATGTGTGTCTGCCTTCGTGCATGTAATTGTGTTTGTGTGTGTATGTGTATATACAGTGTGTGTGTGTGTGTGTGTGTGTGTGTGTGTGTGTGTGTGTGTGTGTGTGTGTGTGTGTGTGTGTGTGTGTGTGTGTCAGTAGCGGAAAAAGTACTCAGATTTTTAACTTAATTAAAAGTATCAATACTGTGTTATAGAAATACTATAACACAGTTACAAGTAAAAGTCTTGAATTCAAAATGTACTTGAGTAAAAGTATGAAAGTGTTGGCATCAAACAAAAAGTAAAAGTACAAAATGTTTGAAAATAGCAACAAGCTCACAACGTGTCGCAGCGCGATGCATTGTGAGCTTGTAGATCGTGTTGTGAGCTTGTAGATCGGCTATTTTCAAATAGGTATAAAATAGGGCTAAAGTGGTTAATGTATTTTTTTTATAATATTATGTGCGCGCGTGCGTGCGTGCGTGCGTGCGTGCGTGCATGCTTGCGTGCGTGCGTGTGTGACGTATGTGCGTGTGTGCGTGCGATACTGTCATTGAGTGTGGGTATGTGGAGAAGGCTAATCATAACAACAGAAGGCTAGAGAAAAGCCTCAGATTGGGCTGACTGTTGAATCAGTGGCCATTGGACTAACCGCAGCACGCCCTGCAGTGACATTTATCACTAGCATACACACACCCCACATCACAGCATCGCTTTAATGATGCCAAGGTTATGTCTGTATCTGTGAATGTGAATTACTGTTATCTATTATCTGTTGTGGGCAAAACAGTCATGTTTTGCCTCGGTTCCGTCCATGCACGCATACCTGTTGTTTTGTTTACACAGGTAAAACTGCAGGGGGGGGCGGGGCGGGGCGGCCGGGCAACAAAAATGCTAAATAATGGTTTCATGTTGTGGATTTCTAGTCCCGTCGCCTTGTCTGACATCTTCCCGGCGCTGGAGGTGTTTCTGGGTCTGCGGAGGGGAAGAGAGGGCAACGGTGAAGAGAGGGAAATAAATAAAACTGAGGAAAACAGATCAATAAATATTTCAGCAGCTGCTCCCTTCGCAGACTTCTCCCCGAGCCAAACGTGCGGTAGAGAGATTGAGAGAGAGAGAGAGGGGGGGGGGGGGGGGGGGGGGGCAGATAGAGAGGCATGGATGGATGGATGGAGGGGAGCAGGAGAGAACAGGGGTAATTTTGTTACAGATGTTCATAAACACAAAAAGATAGAGAGAAAGGGAGAGAGACAAACACACTGTGAGCAATTATGTTCCAGATGTTTATACACCGAGATGGTGACGGACGGAGGAAGGGAAATACAGAACGAAGGAATGCCAGAGAGAGAACGAACAGAACAGAACAATAATTGTCTTCCTGACTTATATCCAGCAGAAAGAGGGACGCAGAGAGAGAACGCCAGCAAGAGGAATATAGACAGAGAATGGGGGTAGTTGTGTGTTCCAGACTCATAGAAAGAGAAGGCAAGAGTGAGAGGGGTGGAAAATGTGACAAGGGTTGTACTAACGAGCATCACATACCGCCATTATCTCCTATGGGAACTCAAAGGCAAATAAGGCCTCTGCTCTGGACTTGGGCAAAAGCTACATAATGGTGATTGTAAGAATCTTTCCCTCTATCCGCGACTTTCTCATAATTCTAATTCCTGTCAGGAGTTGTCGACAGACCGTGTGGGTGGGTGTGTAGTTTGTGCAGCGAGCGCTTCTAAATGATAATGAGCCGGTCAGCGGCTGAGACGGGAAACGTGTTGCCGTGAATCAAGCGTGGACGGCGTCGGTGCGACTGCACTCCAATTATCAGTTGATGTCTCTCCCTTGGCCCGCCACATCCACCCACCCCCGCCCCGGCATGGAATTCTGATTAACACGCAAGGAAGGTGTACCTTACATAAAGTGTATATATTCAGCTATCTATGTTTAATTCGGAGTGTGTGTGTGTTGGGAGGTGGTTCAAATATGAAACTGGACACGCCTGATAGATGGAGGAGTTATGAAAAAATGATTGAAGGAGGTCTGCTGGGAGGGGGCGGGGGCGGGGGAAAGACAGATGGCAAGTGGAAGAGTAGGAGGAGGAAGCGAAGCGGTGGTGGGTTGATGGGCATGCACAGTCCCGCCACCAACACTGATAGAGATGGATTGATTTTACAGACACATGATTAGGCAGAATACAATGTTTTTATTATTAAAGAAAGATACATCACATTAGTAGTTTTTTTCTGCCAATATAAAACTGTGTTTTGTTGATATTGCTGTGAGTGGGAGTGGTGAAATTGTTTCAGGGTCACTTCCTTTGTGATGTTGCAGCATTAAGGAGCTGTTGCTAATGTGATATTCTTCTCGTTAGTGAGTCAATCCAGGGAGGTACAACACATCTAATAAGACGCTCCCACGGCGTGCCACCATGTGGATCAGAATGTGTTGAGACTCCACAGGTCACACAAACCATTATGTCTTGATATCCCTTCAAATTACCAGCATTATATGCAGGAAGCAAATGTTTCTATTTGGAAGGCGAAATAATTGTGAAAGAAATCTTGATGCCCAGTGGTAGTCGGCGCCTGCCGCTGTTCTCACCATTCAGCGCCTGTCCCTGCTCTACATTGCTGCGATGAAGAGATATGCCACAATTTCCCTGTCATTTAAGTCTGCTACATGGTGTCTGTTCCAGCTGTGAAGGTGCCAGCGGGATTTTCATGTAATAAAGTGTCCGTATTAGGGGCACATCCTGACAGTAAAGACTCTGTTAGGCAGAATTGCATGTAAGGATGTTTAAGGATTCAACTGTGACAGCCCTTGTACAGGGACTTTAAAGGAAATGTTTTATATCGCCAGGAAGAATTTGGATTCCTTTGTCCCGTTTCCATGCAGGGTGGGCTTATCCACACCTGCATTGGCTTTCGAGGGACAGGAAAGCAGGAAAGAAATGCCATTGTGTGATATTGTGGTAATTGGATGTTAGGTGTGATTTTGCCAAATGATTGCACTGGAATAGTCCTTTAATTGGGTTTGGGAGAAGATTCTGCTGGGTTATTGTGTTATGATATTTCACTAATTAGATGTGGGGGTAGATACCGCTCAAAGCCGGTGTTTCTCTTCCCACTTTGGTAATGTTCAAACTCAAATTCCATTAGCCTTCCGATTGGGAGGGGTGGGACACAAGGATGTGCCTGCAAGTGCATGCAGAGAATTTAATTCAGGATTAATTTAAGGGATGCAGGGCAGGGTACTTTTAAAACGTGGCTCGATTAATTTGAACTGTTGGTAATTTTCTTAGTACAGACTAGTACGGACTCTGGCTTGGATAGTTGCTAATGAAATGATCCTGATGTCTTTACAACGTATGCAAGAGTAAATGTAACTGAAATCACCCTTTCGTTGTGTGGTGCATACAGAATCCCTCATGTTGTTGCAACTTCAATTAACAATACATTATATACTGCACGTAGATCCACTATTTTCTGCAGGTTACTCTGTAAAATCATTTTGTCACTGCAACAGAACATCACACTGCTCCCCCATTAAGAGGGCACTGGCTGTATCGATGTGACCTTTATCTGGCCAGCAGACCTCCAATTCCATTAAGAAATAATGAAGGTGTTGGAAAAGGGCAATTAGCTGCTTAATGTTGGGCAACAGTACTCTAATACAACATATTTTTGCTGACAAGTCAATATCTACGCAACAGCAACTAAAGTACTTTACAAGGAGACAGGAGGAATCAGTGAAAACAAGTTGGAAATTCTGCAGATGACAATGATGTAGGTTTAGTTTCCGTTTAACTTCTTTCAGTGTCCAATATAGGCTATAAAGAAATAGAAGAAGCTTAGCCATAGTGGAAAAAGTGATGCAACCTAGACTAAATCAAAAAAGAAAAGCTTAATTTTTGGTTGCTAGCAAACTGTAAAAAAAAGTAGACAATTAACAAATCAAATATTTCATAATTATTAAATTAAATGAACGTCCCTGTAATTTGCTTGAGTGTTTTTACAATGACATTAAATCTGATTACAGACATTCGAAGCATTATTCTAAAACCTCAATAGAAGCTTCCATTGTAAAATAAATGGCAAACCCCAAGTCAATATAATGTATTGGCACAAAACAGACACATTTAGTAGCTAATGCTCCTTCATCAGAGTAAGCTGCACAGTGATAAAATACACGCACTGTCAATAACCCAGATAAAACAAAATCCCCATACCAGGGGAAAAAAATATCGAAGATTTAAATCTGAACAAGATACAGTACAGAACATGATTCAGTGCTTCTATTAATCCCAGTGCTAGCCTATCTGTCTTAAATATCTGCTTCACCACACCTACTGTTAACAGTCTGTTATTTTCAGTTTGACAGCCATAATCAAAATTGATCCGTATACGACGAGGAGCCAGCTAAATCAGACATGACAAATGTGGGGCAGGGAGGGCAGGTGTTTTCTCAATCAGGCCGACTTGATTGATCCTCTCTTGAATCCATCATGATCAAGCCATATTGACATCAGCATTCTATTAAGATTTTTTTTTCTTTTTTTTTTTACACGACAGAAGAAAGATAGTGGCTCATCGACCAAAACACAAAAGTTTCAGCCCAGTATAGCATTTCCATTCAGCCTACTGAGCATTTCTAAAGTCCAAAAAAGTTGGAGGGATTTTTTTGCTAGCGCTATTGATTTTCCCTTAATTAGATTTTTTCTTTTACTAGACTGGCTTGTGTGGCGGATTAATGTGAGGACTCATGATGGTGGTGCCTGAGGGTTCAATTATTTCAGACAATTACGGCAATGATATCATATACTGTATATGTAATGGATTGCGCTTGATTAAAGCATGTTTTGTCACGTGCTTGATATCACGCTCTGAATATGAATGGCTTGCTTGAACAAATGTGTTTGATATCACACTCTGCATACGAAAGTGCTTGAGCGGTCCATCAATTACGTTGTGGGTCCTGCAGCGTGGTTGAAGTTCTCATGTGTATAGATATCCAGCCTTTCAGCAATGTGGGTTTATTTAATACTGTGATTTCTATCATCTTTCATTATTTAAAGGAGATATAATGACAGCAGATTGCAACAGTGCTCAACATGTCAGGCAGATTTGAAAAACCACAACACAAATAACGTATCTTTAAAATCACAGTAGGCCTGTGTGAGGATAACATAATATGTTGTCTTTACATAGGCCTGCTGTGATTTTATTTGATCCTGCCAAACATGGAAGTGACTAACATTGCATCAAAGTAGCACAGTACCACTTTAAAATACTCAGACAGGAGAGACCCCGCTGGCCTACTGGTCCAGGAGCATACCAGGCATTGCCACATAGGCATTGATGTCTGGTGGCGTTGCCGGTTCGATTCCCGATCCGGATGACCTTTGCCGCGTGAGGTGGTCCTTTAAGCCAAGCAGATACTGTATGGTGGAGCTTTGTATGTACAGTAAGTTATGCGCTGCTGTTCGACCCTCTGCCCTGCTGACTGTGCCCACTCACCAGCACTACTTCCTGCCACAAGCTTACACTTAAGACACTCATGCAACCCAAAGCCATCTGTTCACCTCATCCAGGGCCACTTCATATCCACCGGGACAAAGTCGGGGAGGCATGTGCTGAGGTGTTTTATCGGGGATGTGACCCCCTTAGTGTCCCCTTCGTGATCACCCGAGGCATCACCACATTTCAATGACTGGGAGCCGCACATTGCCTGCTGTGCCATCCCCCTGTAACTCCTTTCCCAACGAGGTTAATTGGAATGACATGAATATTAATAACTCCATTAATACTTGCCAGTCGGACATCATTGAAGGCGTTGCCGTTAGAGGTCCCCCCACCCAAGAGGTGTGTGATGTTAGCATCGCATGCTGCATAGCGTGCTGCTTATGCTTGGTCAAGGCAGCATATAGGCTGATTGCCTGCACCCTCAAGGTGATGGGTGATAACACCACAATATTGTTTTACAAAATAATAATTGACACAGTAATCCGTCTATCCGTGATTAGCAACCGTCACTAAGTACTACTTCCTATGACATCAAGCTGGGGAGAGAAAAGTTGTTGGTTGTAAAATCACGAAACAGTATGTGAGAACGGATAAGATGTGATTGTTTTAGGGTAGGACTCACGCTAGACAGACTGGGCAATGTTATTTTCCAAAGCCAATTTGAGGAAATAAGTATTGTGGATTAATCATTTAAACCCTACACTGTTAATCTGAATCCTCCAGGGTCTAGCCCTGTCCCTTTTCCCCCCAACACCGAATATCTTTACCAAAAATAACCGATCAACACTTTACTTACAAATTAACTAGTAAGTAAAGTTTTTAAATAATTGTAGTGGCTTAAAAAGTACTATATTTGCCTCAGGTTGTAGTGGAGTAGAAGTAGAATTGTCCTTATGTACAGTACTTCAGTAAATGTAGCTAGTTACTTTCCACCAAATATTAGGATTAGGCTATATTTGAATAGCCACTACAACACAAGAACAGCAAGTGGTCCCTCAGCACAGAGGGAGGGAGAGAGAATGTATGCCACTGGTTCTTAAAGTGGGATCCAGAGACCCCCCAGGGGTCCTTGGGGGGCTACATAGGGTCCCCAGCGAAATGAGGAACAATAAAACACTTGAACCAAATTTAATTTGTCAGCTATTCAAAAAATTGCCGATATACACACTGTTCTTGCAGATCGCCTATTTTCGAATGATGTGACTCAATAATGACTCATCTTTACA
>NC_137811.1:34873565-34895789 GCF_963921795.1 Nannobrachium achirus | reverse complement strand
TCCCCAACCATCCATTTTGAGAGAGAGCGTGAAAGAGGGAAATGGTGCGAGAGTAGAGTGAAAGAGAGATTGAGATGGAGTGAGAGTGAGATAGATAGAAGGAGAGAAAGAAAGTGAGTCTACCGGTATATGGCCTGTATGGTCTACAGTACCATAGAAAATATGAAGGAAGGGAGCCCATTGGTTTCTACAGACATAACGTTTTGAAGGGGAATTCAGCTAATTCAAATCTACCATCTTTGAACTTTCGTTCCAGAAAAGAAACCTGAAACGACTGAAATAACCGCAGAGATGGGAGCGGGTATTCACTTGGTAGAATCAATAGAAGCCCTAGAAGCATACTCTACTTTGATCATTAATGGGACCTTCATTTACAAAACGCATAATTGCATGATAATTAAAAGTGTTCATGAAAATGTTGGTGTAAAGTCCGGCCAAAACATCATTCACTTGTACTGATAGTAAATTATTTTGGAGACTGCAGGAGATGAAATAGCGAGGCATAATGGTAACTGCACGCTTAAGAGATTCAGGAATTGGGCTTCAAATCCAGCTGAGATTACTTGGTGCCTGTACAGGCCACTCTCCATCACTGACCAAGGATAAACAGTAAGCAATCACACAAAAACAATATAGTCCAAATGTCATCCTTAAAACTAGTAAGACGCCTCAGGGCGACATGTGACCTCGCCCTAAAGGGTAAGGTCGTGCCAATTCTTGGCTATCTGGCCAGTGATGTATATCGGACCAGTTACCCAATCTCAACAGTGCATGTTGAGATTGGCAGAACATGCCCATATATGGGCATTACCAAATATGCACATTCCCAGATATGCCCTTATGACATCGGGACAGGGATCTCCATACATGGGCATAAAACGGAGAAGGACGTAATTAATTTGCAAGTGTGCCCTGGGTTACGTTTCGGCCATCAGCTGGCCTTCATCAGGTCTGATGAAGGCCAGCTGATGGCCGAAACATCGTCTAACTTTATGTTTTAATTAAACACTGTTGAGCATTGAGCTGTGTGCGGACCTCTATTCTTTTTAATCTCATGTCGACCTGAGCCCAGCACCAGCACTTGGAAAGGATGTGCGCATCATCTTGTTCTTTTAACATGTCAGAACATGCCCATATATGGGCATTCCCAGTTATGCCCTTAATATTGATGACACTGGGACAGCGATCTCCATATATGGTCATAAAACGGACAAGGATGTAATTAATTTGCGAGTGTTATCTGGGAATGCCCATATATGGGCATGTTCTGACATCACATTGTCGACTATATATGGACATAAAATATATACCGGTAGGCATAAAAGGGACATGAAGCCAGAGCGTGATGTCCGAGCAGCAAACCCATTCTGTTAAGAGTGGTTCCCCTACATCGTCGCAATAATGTGCACACTGCAGAGATATTTTGACATAATTAATTTGTGAACTTTAAGTGATTTGAAGGGATGAAACAAAGCACTTTGTTTGAAAAACAAAGCACAATATAATTATTATTTATTCATGCACTGTGAATTATTTCGGGGCTCTTTCTGGATGGGACAATAATGGCATTATGATCAGACTACCGCGGTTAATTGATCCATGCCGCAGGGTTGAGCTCATCACTGCAATTGTTATGATTATTCTTTAGTTCTTTTTTAATTCAAAACAAAAACTTTAGTAGCCTGGTAAACCACTGGGTCGCGGAATTCTATTTCATTTTCATTCAGCAGCTGACTGAAAATGAAAGGCTAAAACTTTAGTGTATGTCACAGCACTTCACTTTTGCACTTGTGGTAGGCCATGTCTAGGCATGTCGCAAAGCTTGTTGACTGAAGGTAGTGGTACTATCGCTAAACAACTACAAATTGCAAAGCATCAAAACGTCCGATCTAGTGTTTATAAATGGCCGTCCCTCACATGTGCTGTTTCCTTTGGGGGTATTCCAGAAAACTACATGTGTGTAGTTCATATGGACCTGGACCAATCAGTGATAGCTCGTTTGTGGCCAGATCAAGTCAAACCATGACTAGTCAGATCTGACCTAGAATATTACCTTAACATAAATTCTGCCCACGAAAACGGACTTCCTGGATTAATCAGAGAGGGTCCGATCGAGGCCAGATAAATATCATAACTAGTCAGATATGTCCCAGAATATAACCTTACATGCTCATATTTCAACTAACATTACAAACAATAACAATAATCCTTTAGTCCATATGACGTCCTGGTAATGACGTCAAGATCATCCCCATTTGGGCTGTGATCTGGCCTAGTTCTGAAGTTTGTCACCGGAGGACGTTATAATTACGTAATTTGGCTTGCAGGGCACCTAGCAATGCGAGGAATGCAACCTGCTTGTTTTATTCTCAAAATGTTAATTACAGATATACAGATACAGATGCAGATACCATACAGTATAGCCATGATGTTGTGAAAAAATTATTGCACAGTTCAGTTTTGATTATTGTTTTATTGTGTTATTTTTGTTATTATTTAATATGGGAATGTGTTATTGGGGATTTATGTGTCATTGATTCTCATTGGTTTATGTTTGTTTAGCCAATTATTTTATTTGTACAGTATGCGCTTTGGGTGAAAACTATGACAGATGGGGATAATTACAGGAAGCACCCCATCCCTTCTACTGTATGCCTTGGTCTGAGTTGAGCTGTATGAAGCCAGTTCTATAGTTATGTTGTGGCATGGAGTTGCTATAGGCTTGGTGTTATAGTAAAAAGAATACCACATAAATGAGGCTATAGTCCTTTCTGCACATGGCCCAGGTTGGAATCTGACCCGAAGCTCTTTACTGCATGCCATTCCCCCTCTCTCCTGTCTTTCCTTTCTCTCTTTTCACTATTTCTTTCGGACATAAAGCCTAAAATGCACCCCCAACAAAAGTGTTACTTTCAAAAGCCGTTGTCATGGTTTTCCCTTTATCAGAGAAATCCACAGAAAGAAGTGCAAATGTGGGTGGGACAGGTCTGTGGGTCCCAGTGTTGTCAGCTGTGAAATGTTAGAACATATTATATTTTAAAGACATTTATTGTACACATTCCAAAAAAGAGAAATCACAGTTGTGTAAATATGTTATTTAACAAAAATATTGTATTGTAAGCAACATCCATGTTTGACCAGTGTACTTGGGAAAAATGCACCACATACAGCTGCGTGGAAGCAAAAGCCTGGTATGTGCATAATGGATAAATTAATTGCTCAAACATGTAATGGCTATAATTGAGAGCTTCTGTAATGCCACAATTCATCAGCTTGGAAACAAGTCATCAGTGTACAATTATAACAGTTATGCTGTGTCAATATAATAATGTTTTATCCGTATCAATGCTTGTTCTGGTATCTGTACTTGCACATCTTTCAGATGTGCAAACAGTCTCAGTGCATAACTGCCCCAAGTCTGTGGAATTCACATTCAACCTCTGAATCGCTGTCCATGTTATTTTAAAGGTTTGAGGGGCTGGGGCACAGGAGCATTTTCTTGTGTTGTGGTCAAGTATCGTACAGTAACGCCTAAGTTAGACCGCGCCACAGCTCTGGGCATTACGCTTAGTGTATGTGTAAACTTGACACATCCACCCACAATGTTCTTCACATACTCCCTCTCCCCTTCTGGGCAAGCAACTCATGTATCAAGTATTATGGAAAGACACGATGTTCTTTACCTCCTAGTAAAGATCTTGATCCTGAGTCAGCAGACACGGAATTTCGTGAATTCATCCACCTTTTTGTGAAATGATTGTACATTTGAGCATTTTTGGCATTGTTTATCGTATATCATATTATCCTACAAATACAATAATTATCATACAAGTGGAATGAATGACGTGTCGTCCCTAGAAACAGTTTTAGAATAGATGGCATTTCCTGTAATCAAGTGACAAGTTTTAACTCTGCCAAAAACCTGTTTTTACGTTTGCCGAAACGCGTTGATGTATTATTTAAACTAGCCCTTACCCGTTCAAAGATATGAGCTCCGAAATGATGTGCAGTGGGTGGGTTATGGGATGTGCACTGTGCACACAGTATATGAGGGATGGAAAGTAACTTTAACTGGTGCTTGCATGATAATATGTAGGAGCATCAATGTAAGAAATACCCGTTTCGTTTAATGGCTACAGAGATACTGTGTACCGATCTGCATGATTTTTGGACAAAATCTGTAACAGGGCCAGACAACCGCCCCGAAAATTATATGTTTGATGTTCTAGCCCAGGGGTCCTCAATAGGCGGACCGCGGTCCATGTCCGGACCCAGGCGCACCTCCGTCCGGACCGCGGCACATTTCTGAGAAATCTCCGCACAGTTGTATCTGACGATCGGACTGACTGTGTGTGATTTGTGTTTGTGTGTGCGTGGGTGTGTATGTGCTCATTCGCTCAAACACATACACAGGCTCACAAGACACACCCCGTCCCCTACGCCAATTTGCAAGCCCACAAAGCGTCGCGGGTGCAACGTGCTGTGGGCTTGTAGATCAAAGGTTTTCCTTCCCTCCGAAGCAGTCTGCTCTCCATGCTGTTCCCCCCTCCCCTCCCCTCTCCACACACTCATGCCGCTCGCTGCCTGAAAAAGTTGCTAAAACCTCTTGGAAACCATTGCTCCCACTGGATTAATAA
Source organism: Nannobrachium achirus (assembly GCF_963921795.1). Taxonomy (NCBI): domain Eukaryota; kingdom Metazoa; phylum Chordata; class Actinopteri; order Myctophiformes; family Myctophidae; genus Nannobrachium; species Nannobrachium achirus. The sequence continues at coordinate 34,891,152 of NC_137811.1, read as the reverse complement.
CTTAGAGATCTTCTACCTTTGGCTGTTCAATTGGAGAGGACAACAGCAACACATTAATATCCACGATGTAAGGCTCCAACTGCTTGCATTAGACGAGAAATGGTCGCGAAACTCGCGATGCGTGATCATGCGTCTTTAACAATGTGATGTGTTGTCGCATATTATTGCCAGCTATCCTAGGCTGTGTTAGGTTAATAACTATGACTTGTTGACCCTGATTTGACATAGGCAATCAGAACAGCCTGGCTTGTGCAGTACATGTGTCAACTGAATGTCAAGTAATCCTCTCCCCCTCACGCTAAGTTTCACTTTATTTTCCATTCTGAACGACAAGCCTAATATTGCATTTATGCTCTTTAGTTTCCAATAATTAAACTATAAGCCAGTGTTTTATTGCTACACAATAAATGTAAATAATGTAGCCTACTCTACATGCATAAATAATTATCCATTCATCCATCCATCCATCTTCAACCGCTTATCCAGCATCGGGTAACAGGGGTAACAGTTCCAACTGAGATTTCCAAAGTTCCAAATAATAATAATAATAATTAAAATAAACAATTCTAATGATTATAATAACCATACATACATACAGTACATACTGTATTAATGTATCCGCCTTATTTCGCCTTCGCCTTTTTTTTCCGGACCCGGACCTGTTTCAAAAGAATATTTCTGGACCTTCAAGATTTGTATTTGAGGACCCCTGTTCTAGCCCGTGAATCAATAAAGGCCTTTTTATTTCTAAATCCACCCGAGTGCCTGGACCTGGATTTTTGTGCCTCTGTGGCACATTTTGTCCTCCTTTTTTGCTCCCTGTTTTTACCTGTTCTCATTCTCTGCCAGTTTTTGGGGGGTTTCTTTCGAACGCCCAGACCGCCAAACACATTTTTTTTCTTCAAATGTCAGCGAACAGCTCCATCTGTTAAAAAATATTTATTCTTGTCAGTGAATGAGTTAACAGATCACAGATAACAGATATTAAAAAGCTAAAAACAACAACAAACAACAACAGAAATTGATTTGATGACTAAATCAGAGCCAATAATTGTTTGTCATCAAAGCAAATTTACTTTTGCTGCCCTGGGCAGGTCTGTGCTCCAAGTTCTAGTTGTTCTAGTTGTTTTATTCAATAGTCTTCATCCCTTACTGTGCTTACTTCCCTTGTTTCTTCTTTACCGCTTCATCTCATCCTTTTCCTTCTCCCCTTCTCATTTCGTTCTCCTTACTTTCCTCTTTCCTGTCCTGTTATCCTTCTTCCTGCCAAGTGTCTGTCCATTGGGACGTTACAATATTATGCACAAGCAAACCTTCAGTATACAGTACATGTGAGATGAAATTCTCTTTTCAGAGCCATTGTCTTGAGCGACAGAAATCAACGCTGCGTTAATGACTCAGCTGTTAGCAGAATACCATCAGTGACTTCCTTCTTTTTGGGGAAAAAGCCTCTGTATGTCCTCGTGGTCTATAGCTTATAGCTGATTCTCACCTGAGACTGTTGTTTTAATGCAGGTGACACAGGTGAACAAAGACAGAGCTCTCAGACATAAACTAACACAAGGCAATGATCCAACAAGGACTGACTGGGGAACAAGACTAATACTGCACACGATAATCATGTCCATAGGACGAGGCCTAAGAGACGCAGCTTAAACGGCGGTGGAGCGGGGCAAGGAGCACTAGGCTGTGTCAGCTTGGACGTGCAGGGCTTCAGGTGGGGCTTGTCCGAAAACAAGCGTGCCCTGATCCTACGGAAATAATTATATAATACTGTAAAAATGGGGGGTGATTACAAATGAGAAACAGCTGGGGCAGGCAGACTGGAAAATAGAACTACGAAATCCAGACCAGGGAACACATATTGTTTAGGGGCAATGCCGATTTGCACCGATTCAAACAAGTTTCTGTGGGAGCCTACTGCATTTGGATGTATCTTTGAAAAATCTCAGCAAAACTTAAGTGACATTATATTTGTCTGTGACCAGACAGTGGTACTGTACCAGTGCGTGCCAGGGAGAGTGGATTGACTTTCAAGCGACCCTGGATACCGCCTTCCCAAACAGGGTCCCGAAAGGGGCTAAGCTAAGGAAATGACTACACCACTCACACAAATAGGAGCGAGGGATCCTACAAACACATTAACCATGTACTGTATGCTGGATAAGGTAATTGAACAAGACATGGTTCCCCAATTAGGTACGATTCAGAATGAACAGTACCAGAAGCTGATGTATCAAAAGTATCAAGTCTGGTTAAAATACAAAGGGAAGGGAGGTTATTATAACTGGGAAGTTGATTGGATGAAATTGGCATCCAGACCTAAAAATTTAGTAAATGTATGATCTTCATTGTATAACTTGCATCTATTACTAGCATCTATCAAAAACTAGGCGACAGGAGTAATACAAGAAAGTCTAATTTATACAGTGTGAGCCAAGCCATGGCTCATAGTTCTAACAGCATCTAGTACAGAGTTATGAGTTATGAGCCATGGCTTGGCTCACACAGCATAAATTAGGCTTGAGGTAGTGGGGGAGGTAGAGTCTGAAGAGGTTAGTTTTCAGACTGTGGTGGAAAACGTGGAGTGAGTCGGCAGTCCCGGCGGGACATGGGGGATGGCGGGGTTTGACAGGGGTCATTCCACGGCTTGGGAGACAGAAGGGAGAAGAATCTATGACGCTAGACGTCCTGTGTTTGTTTGAAGGTGGATCATAGGTAGACCAGTAAGACTCCCTAATCGGGAGATAAGCGACCGTCCGGTCGCAGCGTGATTTGAGAGCAAAATGTGTAGGAGCAGTGTCCAAAAAAAGTGTTTGAAAAAATCGGCCTGATGGTGCCGTTATATGGGAGAGATCCATGTTGATGACATGAGCGTAGACATATTGTGTACCGATTTGCGTGATTTTAGGGCAAAATCTGTAGAAGTGTCCAAAAATGTGTTTGAAAAAATCGTCCTGATGGTGGCGCTATATGGGACAGATCCATGTTGAAGACATGAGTGTAGACCAAGTGTGTACGGAATTTGTGTGATTTTAGGTCAAAATTTGTAGGAGCAGTGTCCAAAAATGTGTTTTGCAAGAATCTGCCTCATTGTGGTGCTAGAAGAGGGTCATGTGAGAATTGATGGAGGTGGTGGAGGTTGTGGTTTGGCAGGCAAGGAGTTTGTGTGCAAAATTTGGAATGGATCAAGTCAACTGTTGCGGAGATATGCCCTGGGGGAAAGTGTGACGTGTGACAGACTGACAGACTGACAGTCGAGGATTTGATAGTAACTGCGACCGTCAGTTACTATCAAAGACTGACAGCCGGTGGAGGTTTTGATAGTAATTGCGACCGTCAGGTCGCAGCAGTGTAGCAGCAGTGTCCAAAACAACAAAAATTAACAAAAATGCCACATATTTGCAAAAAAGGGACCACGTCACCCCTCTTTTAGACTCATGGCTCCCAGTCCACCTAAGGATCCTTTTGAAGGTTTTATTATTTGTTTTAAGGCACTAAATGGACAGGCCCCGTTCTACATCAGTGAGCTACTTTGGCCTCACTCTGCCCTAGGTCACTGAGGTCTTCCAATAAGTTGCTCCTAGCTATTCCACAGTCTTGATTAATTAAGGGTGGCCGTCCCTTTGTGGAAAGTGCACAGAGGCAATGGACAGCCTACCACAAGACTTGGATGCACTAGCATTTAAAACAATTTAATGTGTATACACATGTTGGGATAGCTTTCACATACAGTACATTATCTACTGCAGATATGCAGCCGGGTGCAGATGTTGGGTAATGTGTTCTCTTAACACACCCATAGGTAACTGTGGTCAAAGAGAGATTTTTTTTTATAATTTTTTAGTAACACATGAAAAATGTCTTCCTTTATAGCATGCTAACTTTCCAGTAATAGAAAGCTTGCAGTTTCTATTAGCTTGGATTCCACATTGATGATGTCACTGGTAGGCGGGTGTCTGAGCTGTCCACAGCCCTCCTGTGAGACAACCCATTCTCTATGGTGGTGGGCAGGACCTTTACTGTTGCAGCCCACCCAATCTATGGGCCTGAAGATTGTGTTCATGTCAGTATCATGGTCAGTATCATGGTCAGTGTCATGTCAGTATCATCATGTTAGTATCATGGTTAATATCATGGTCAGTATCATGTCAGTATCATGGTCAGTATCATGGTCAGTATCATGGTTAGTATCATGGTCAGTATCATGTCATTATCATGGTCAGTATCATGGTCAGTATCATGTCAGTATCATGGTCAGTATCATGGTTAGTATCATGGTTAGTATCATGGTCAGTATCATGGTCAGTATCATGGTTAGTATCATGGTTAGTATCATGGTCAGTATCATGGTCAGTATCATGGTTAGTATCATGGTTAATATCATGGTCAGTATCATGTCAGTATCATGGCCAGGCCCTGTTCAGACCTGGTGATTTGTGTTGGGATATCCTGTTTGTGTCTAGATCCAGTTGAGATGGGTAGTTGTTAACACCTTCATTAGAATCCCCCTTGTGAGTGACCACTTTTGATCAGATTGATCGGATTGATTGCATGCCCACTCAATATGCAAATAACCGTGCTGTATGTCAAAGCAATACAGACTATTCTGGGCGTCCACCGAGCAAATCGACTTGTTCTACACACTGATAATATATAGGCATTATGGAGAGTAAATGGACTGGCCGTGGAACAGACACATTAAACTAGATTATAGACAATATAGCAGAAATACAGAATAAAGAGGCAATCATGTCATTTGCATCACATTTTCATTTGACATACGCAAGGTATTATCTTTCAGCACAAGTTGTTCTCAGTTTGGCTTGATGCAGAACTGTGGTAACTTAACCTTGTGCGAACAGCTTTCGTTGACACGTCTGCCAAATTAAAAGTCAATGCTCTTCACTTGATCATCTGCTATATTAAGTTAAGTGTCTGTGTGTATGCGTCTGTTAAATAACAAATGCGCCATTGTTGGAGTGCCGATGTTGAAGTTGAAGTTCAAGGTAGTGAAAAAGAGATCATAAGCAAATACTGCTCTAAACAAACAGAAGACAACAGACGAACGGAGCAAGGTGAACTCATTCTCTCAGGAACATTAAGCTGTCCATAGAAATATCCACTGAAAACATCCACCATATAATGAAACCACTTAAATTATTTTTTAAGCTCACTTCCACAGAGGACCCAGAGGAAGCACAACGAAATATTTGTAAGCATGAAATAATATTTGTAGTAGGCAGCATGTGCAGTGGATTCTTTCACCAGGGACTTTTTTAAGTTCTGAGGCATCGTGGACAGTGCCAGCTTACTTAATTAGAAGATCTGGAGAGGAGAAACGCTAGGAAGGGGAGAGCAGCTGCATAAGCCTCTGCTGTGTTAACTTGCAAGGTTATTATAGTTTTGGATTTTTCCATTAGTTATCAGTATTGTTATTTAGTTTTGACTTTTTCTTTGCAATTTCATTTTAGTTTTGATTCCTTTTAAAGCAGGCTTGTTAGTTTAGTTTTGTGTGTGTTTTTTAAGGCTTAGTTTTACAGTAGTTTCGTTTTGTTTCGTTTTGGTAGGGATGAGCAATATCTGCTCAAATTTGTCTGTCTGTCTGTCTGTCTGTCTGTCTGTCTGTCTGTCTGTCTGTCTGTCTGTCTGTCTGTCTGTCTGTCTGTATGTATGTCTGTATGTCAGTCATCACAGCAGCTAATCTTGCAAACTATTTGTGGGATCACACCAAGGAACTCTACTCCAATATATTGTTCACACAAGTGTCGATGAGGCTATGGGGTGTACAGTAGATAACATAAGGTACAAGGTATCTGTCCAGTGTATGGGATCTACTCCTTGTAAGAGAGCATGTAATCCGATAACACTGTTTTACAATTTGTCAGAGAGAGGGGGGAGAGACGGGGGGACAGAGAGAGACACACACTGAGATACTGTGCACCACACACAGACAGAGAGAAAGAGAGACAGAGCCTGCTCACCTATGCCATATGCACATGTGGGAGAGAGAGACAGCGATCGGCTCACTTCTGATTAACACTAACAGATGCCTAATGCCTATATGCTAAATGCCTGCATTTTAAACAAAACGGGACAACAACCTTATGCACCTATGATACGCTAGCATGCAAGATTGCGAGCAGGTGTATGGGACACACAGAGAGAGAGAGAGACACAGAGCTAGGGACAGAGTTTGACATTACTGCGACATAAGACGATGTAAATGTTATTATTGGGGTGTGCCACAGCCCACAGAGCACACCTTTCTAATTCTTGCTTAATGTTATACATGATAATAGGCTGACTTCTATTCAATCTTTCAAATGTGACGTTCACACAGGAGAAATAGTCTCAATTTCACCCAACACCAAGAACTAATCTATTCCAGACAGATGAACTTTTCAAATTCTGCCTGCTAAAATATTTCTATCATAAAGAAAGTGCAACCGCTGAATAACAGCTCTCCCTTATTTAAAGTCAAGAGCCTTTGTAAATTAGTTGAAAGAGATGTTGAGAATTCTTTCAAATTGAAGTCGAAATCAGACTATATTCCCAGTACCCAGAAAACGATGTAGACTACACCTAAGAACTGTCAGATCATCTTCAAAGGTAGCCAATAAAGAGGGTCTAATTACTTACTGTAAACTCAGTTGGGACCCTACAATTAGATATAAGTCTGAAATCAAATCTGTGCTTTAAAACCTTCATATAGATACCTATGCAACAGACAAGAAAATTAATAGATCAACACATTTCTCACCATACTAGAATACACATTACCTGAGTGTACCTTTCACATCTGGATGTCTGATAGTGGCATTAAATCTTTATTAAAAATAATAATAATAGTATTTATGAGACCACTGGTCTTATCTCAAAGTTAGGGGTAGATGTCATGACTTTTGTCATACAGTTTTTGTCATACAGTATGTACATAGGACAATATTTCAATCCTACATTAGGATTGAAATATTTTCTATGTTGCAGAATGTTTGCAGAATGGACCCAACTCAACCTTTCTTATTCCTGGTTGATATATTTATCTATAAAACCCCTTCTCAGAGCAAATAACATTCCATAATGTTGCCGATATTATCTTCTATGATCTGGAATGACACAATAGCAGAGCTTAATTAGATATTTTTCTCCAAAATTTGAATAATTAGAAAGCATGGAATATAGGATCAGGGCAAAATTCACTTTGAACACTAATTCAAGAGTATACAATATAAACAACATTATGGGCCCTATTTCGAGGCAGGCACTTTGGTGTGAGGCGCGCACAGGACAGGCTAATTTCCTTAGGCACAGTGGTGTGCTTTTCCCACCTGCATATTTGGTATTGTGGGGACTCATTGTGGAAGGAGAGGCACATTGTGCCATTTGCAAATCATCAGTACACGGCCATTTTGGTAACAATGAGGACCATGATTTGCATTGACTGCCTGCTTGGACCAGTTCTACCAACAGGGGCGTCACACAAGGGGGGGAAAAGTGGGACTGAGATACTAGGGCCCAAGGTGGAGGGGAATAGGGAAAACTTTTGTAACTCAAATTTAGATTCTGGGGGGTCCCTGAAACGAAATGCTTTGAGATGGGGGTCCGTGGCCAAATACATGTCATTTTGGGGTCCTTCACATGAAAAGGTTTTAGCACCACTAACATAGGTTTTTCAAAAATATTCAAAGACTTGCACAAATTTTCAAGATTTTTCAAAAATAGCAGATCTACAAGCTCACAGTGCGGCACAGAGTGCCGTGCTGCAAGCTTGTAGATCTGATCTATTTTTCAATAGTCAAAGCACAAAATAATGCTTTCCCAGTATAAAGGGGTTAAACCCCCTCCCCTAATGAAGAACATTCATGGGGGTACCCAGGGCCCAGAATTTGGTGCGACACCCCTGTCTATATAAGGGGAGGGTGAGGGTAGGGTGTTCCTTTGATATTTTCATCACTTTAAGTGGAGGAGGACCTAGACAGACAGTCACACAAACATCCTATATATGTGGGTATACTTGACCGTTTCACTTTGGTAGTAATCCCTCAAGCGGGGAAAACGCTATTTTACCATGAATTTATGCTTTCTTTTTTTTTTTTTTTTTAAACAATATGTTTATTCTTTTTTTTTACAGACATACAAAACAACAAAATACAAGACCATACTGGATCGCATACAGACAAAACAAGCAAAAAAAAATAATACAACATACAAAAAGAACAACCAAAACAACCTGACACTAACACAACACATAAGAATATTAAATAATTCTGATACAAAGAGCACATATACTATTTACACTATTTACACCCAGAGTCCCATGCCACAAGGCCGGACAAACGACCGCAGAGGGAATGCAACTACCCCACATCTGGTTCCTCCATTAAGTACGAGAGATCATTGGAATTTATGCTTTCTAACCCACATGTTAACGGTTAAATGCTTGTATCCAACAACACTGTGCTGTCGTGATGTCACAGGGAAGGCATGATGATATCCATATACTGTGGTTTCGCCTTCATGAAAGGCTTGCTGATTGATCAACTAGATAGATTATTGCACACACTGCCAGGTTTTGTGTGGCTCATTGCCAGACATCATTGAACCGTTTCTCTGAACCGTTCTAAACACATATAGTGTTTAAAACAGGGAACAGGCACATACTCGCATGGAGAATCCATCAGACTTTTTCATTTCATAGTTCAGTGTACTCAAAGCATATGGCCGCACTAGCCCCATTTTACAGACAGCATTTTGTCAACATTTGACATCCTTCCTCATGGTTTATTTGACGACTATGAATTGGGATTATGAACAGGACTTTACACTGAGAAACGCTTCTCATAGAACCAGTGCCAGTATTAACTACATTTTTTATTTCCCACAAGATGATTTTACATTATCCACTCTTAGTGATCTGTTGGAGGTGCTGGAGATTTGTTGTTGACACCTCTGCACCTCCCACACAAGGACATCAGTTTGCTCTTCGGAGAAATTACATTTTCAAGGCTTTTCTTCCATAACACTGTGGAAGTATGTCAATGTGCTGCAATGCACTGCTCTTAAAGGTAATGATCACTTCAACACTGACAATATATTCAGCCTTATCCAACCCATCTCACCACTTCGCCGCAGGTACACATGGTCTTCAACAGGGGGTCCGGGACCCCTAGGGGGTCCTCCAAATCTTTGTGTGATAGAAACTTTTTTTTCCTTTTTTATATGCACTTGAAGCCTAGCGTCCATATTCTGAGAACTTTAGCCAAAAATAGCAGATCTAGGAGTTGTGAGCTTGTAGATCGGTTATTTTCGTCAAAGAGGTTTGGTGTAGAGGGGAAAAAAAGAAGACAGAGTGAAAGTTTATTATGTATTGAAGGTTCAAGTGGTTAAATATCTGAAAACACAAATAGACGTGAATCCAAAATACATTGATTGTGCTGTCAAACAATGAAACTATACGGAATCGCTGAAAAGGTTGTGGGGGTCCCTGCTTCATCTTTCCCTCTACTAAGGGGTCCTTGGCCTGAAAAGGATGAAGACCCCTGGTATATACCGGTAGTATATGCTTAATGGTCTATGGTTCATACTAAGCAAAGCCCCAGACAGTTATAGTTTGTGTATGGGAGACAACATGATGCTACTTTATGTTTCATTTTAGCACAAATAAATACCCCTTATCGATCAGGAATCAAATCAACTGATGCTTGCTTGGATGAGCATCAAATTAAAACATGCTCAGCCAACTGTGTACTGTACCTCCTCAAAATGATGTGGAGATCTAGCCATGATCTACACACACAGACACACTGCTTCTTCATTACACTGTAGCTGTTAGCTCATCCCTTCAACATCAGCACCACAACAACTAATGAAGCTTCTTTGACAGTTTAATTCCTCCACTTATGATGTTGAAAGTTCGGTCACTATGGTATCACAAATGCAAGTATGGGCACACATGCCCATACTATATGTGAAAACTCTCCAGTGGTGGAACCACAAATAGGCCAGGGGTCTTCAACGTTTTTCGGGCCAAGGACCCCTTAGCATAGAGAGAGATGAAGCAGGGACCCCCACTACATATTGTATAGAATTGTGTTGCAGGTTAAACCTTTTCATAGATTTCTTGGAAAGCTTGATAGACTTGCGTGTTGGATTCATGTTAATGTGTATGTTCTGACCAATATTAAACCCTATTCTTAGAAAACAGACCCCTATAGGCTGATGTCTCTGTGATGGGCTCCCACTGTAATGTACAGTGTCTGGGATTGAGATGGACCATGTTTGCAAGGCAAGAAAATGCCAGTGATGACGATCACTGCATTATAGGAGCTAATCTCTGCTGGAAAGGGTAAGGAGACTCCTGGGAGGGGCTCCGCTGGAAGGGAAGAGAGAGACGATGGTTGAGACAGAAAGCAGACCATATGGAGGGGTGTGCCTGGTTGTGGTTCGTTGTTTTTTGTATTAGCCGTGCCAGCTTGGCTGCCATATTCATTTCATGCCTGTTTTGTGCCACCTGGATCTTCAGTCGAAGGTCTCGATCCTCGTCATTAAAAGTAACCTCCAGAAAATGCATCAAAGTTTGCCTCAGTATGTATCTGGCTGGCACTTTGTTAGATTAAAGAATGGAATCAAAAAAGGGCCTTTGGTAAAGCAATACAATGTGATGTGACTGTACTTTTTTGATCGTCTGCTGGCACTCAGTTGATCTATTACATTTCCTTCATGTACTTTATCATCGCTGGTGTATTAGAATTTAGAATGGATGTATTATGATGTGACAATAAACTCTTGGCCTGAAGATGCACCGTCAGAATGAACACTGGGTCAATTTAAAGCCTGATTGCTAGTGTGGTTGCTATAGGCAAAACACTATTGCAGGGGTCTTCAACGTTTTCAGGCCGAGGACCCCTTAGTTGAGAGAGAGATGAAGCAGGGACCCCCAAAACCTTTCATTGATTCCATATAGTTTCATTGTTTGACAGCACAATCATCAGTGTATTTTGGGCATGTCAATTTGTGTTATCAGATATGTGACCACTTGAACCGTCAAGACTTAATGAACTTGACCTTTCACTCTGTACTCTACTCTTTTTCCCACCAACGCTCTTTACCGAAAATAACCGATCTTCAAGCTCACAGCGCCTCGCAGCGCAAGGCAGTGTGAGCTTGTAGATCTGATATTTTTGTCTAAAGTTATCAGAATATGGACACTAGGGTTCAAGTGGTTAGTATAAAAAAAAAAACTTTCTATCACTCAAAGATTTGGAGGACCCCCTGTAGTAACTCTGAGGACCCCCTAGGGGTCCCGGCCCCCTTTTGAAGACCCATGCGCTATTGTATTCGGTCCGAGAACTTTTTGCCAGCAAAGCGAACCTATGTTTTAACTTTTTGAGTTATGTTATCCGGGTTGTAAAGCTGCACAACAGAAAAGTGAAGCTTTTGCTCATGCTTCACTTGCCATCACAATATACAGTATACAGTAATATAAATGGTAAGAGGAAAGTCATTTCCCAGTGGATTCCTCGTGACTCACGTCAGCGCCACCACACTTGCAATTTCCCAGAATTGTACCTTTCTAGTTTATACTTGGTTGCACGCCGGTGTCGTGCACCAAAAGAACAGAACAGCACCGAACAGATCGTCAAATTCTCACAATGCTTTGCGCCGTGACGCATTGTGAGCATGTGAGCATTGTGACATGGCACGCAACCAACCATAAATAATGTATAACTCGTGTCATGTTCCTGCTATATTAACTTTATCATCGTTTCTTTCCTATTAGTTGCTGGCTGTGTTCACTGAAAATACTCGTCGTGAAGCGGGCGGCTGAATACTGAATGATTTATCGGTTTTAAAACAGGATTCTTTGCTTTCGTTGCTGGACATAAATATTTCAGGGATGCCAAAAAGAAAAGTTGCATTTGGCTGTTCCCAAAACCCACCAGGCCAAACCTCAGATGTGTGTATATTACTGGCCCACAGCCAGTGAGGTGAGTTCAGTTGTGAACTACCAGCGATGAGTCCACACAAAGGGCTGGTGGAGTCCTGATGTCTAGTTACTGTAAGAGCCAGTGTTGCACACCAAAAATACATTGTGCCGCAGTGTGACGCTTGTAGATCGGCTATTTTCAGAGAACAAGAATATGGCACGAGGCTATACACAGTTGGGGATTAGCATGGAGTAGAGCATCTGACCTCTCACCTATAATCAGCACATCCGGGAGATGGTTTTCTCCATAGCAGAATTTCATAAATAAGCAACAGGCAACATCAGCATCTGATAAATGATTCCCCATTTGACCTTTTTTTCGTGTTTGCAACTGGATGACTGGCTAACCGCCTGGTTCACCCACACAACCCAGCTCTCTTGGACACTCTAAACCCCCTGGGGAATGGCCATCATCCGCCTCCCTCGCCTCCCCCCTCATACCTCTGCTCATATCAAACAGACAGCACTGCTAAAAGATTCATGCATGTGGACTTTAGGTCATTAAAGAATGATCCCTGAGCAAAGCCATTTTTCCCCGCCGTCATAATGAAATCCAATATTCATGAAATGGATTTTCCTCACGGTTCTCCCATCCACTCTAGCCACAGACACGTGTTTGCTGGTGTGTTTAGTCTGTGTTTGCCCAGCCTTGTTAGGCTAGCACGGGTTAATGGTATCCTGAAGGCGTATTCTCTGGCCACCCAGTTAATTACTGGGGTTTGACTGATGACCTTGCCATATATTACCTGTGTAAAGCAAAGCAGTGCAACCGCATATCTGGGTTTTATGGAGATTGGGGTCACAGTAAAGACCAGTTAATCAAGGCTTTGTTTATGCAACTGTTTACCGTGTTAAGCTGGTGGATAGAACTAGTATTTGCACACCCTGTCAGCAACGTTTAATTTTTGTGGAAGATTCATTTTGAAATCAGAATACAGAGATGATTTTGAGACTATAACTAAACAGAAAAATAGAATTAATTTAATTGTGAATTACAGTATATCACTGCTGATACCGGAGGGCTGTGTTGTTGACTGAATATTCATAAACCTCTGGGGGGTTGTGTGCAGAATGTACAAAACTATGTCCAAAAAACAGGATAATTAACAGCACTGGTATGTTACAACACTCCAGTACAGAACACTGCACACGGTGTAAAATGTAATGGATAATCTCCCAACGGGTGAAATGAAAAACCTGTGATAAAAATTAAGATACATGCTTTTATCGGCACTGCCATCAGAAGTCATTGTAATCAACTCATCATTTTCCCCGCTTTATTCTTTTGTCACATAATCGGAAATATGGCGGCGTATCTTGATACATCACGATAACGCCAACACCAGCGTCATCAACGCAGCTGATCATCTATTCTAAATCTCCCCGTTGCCTTCATTGTTATCTCCGTCTTTAACGGTGTCGCTAATTTGCAGCATCACAACTCGGCTCTCTGCCACAGATATTGTGCGTTGTGTTGGCACAGCGAGTCACAGTGTTCTTTAACCACAATTACGTGTGTATACACACAAGCACACATGCACGCACTCACGCACGCACGCGCACACACACACGCACACAAACACACACACCGCCCCTCACTGTCTCTGATTATATTTTATTGCGCTCGTTTTTCATTTATATCTTGCCAATCTACAGACACCGCAATGGACTGCTGGCCATCTCCTCTCTCTCTCTCTCTCTCTCTCTCTCTCTCTCTCTCTCTCTCTCTCTCTCTCTCTCTCGTTCAATATCGCACTCTTGCCTGTCTGTCCCTGATTTTGTGTGCCTCTTCCTTTCTTTATAGTCTTGTGTGTTTGCTATCTCTCCTCACTATTGTTTTTTTTTTGTCTCCGTACCTATTTGCTCCATCTTCTTCCTGACTCAATTTACGCACCCCTCTCTTTCACTTGCTCTCTCGGTTGATCCTGCATTCTCTCTCCCGAAATGCCTACGCCTGCCTGTGTTGTTCCGTCTATCTATCCATCTGTTTTCTTCCTTTGTTTTCGCTCAATTTACTCCTCTGTCCTTCTGTGCTGGACCTCTGCTGCTCTCCTCCTCTCACAGTGTCACAGGCAGTGAGATCCGCTGTGGTTTGGAGCACACTGCTCTGCGTGGAGCTGTTTGCTGTGCAGATGGAGAGAGCGGGCGGGGGCACACAAATTGCAGGGGCTTGCCCGCAGAAACCTCGTATCTCCAAGTTTCAAGTTTTTTTTCTCCGTAAGTTAAAGCCCTGCTTCATCACACAAGACTGTCTCACAAAACTAGTGAAAATAGCAGATCTGCAAGCACACGACGCCTTGCACATCGGCAATTGTCACTCTTTTAGAACGTTTTTAAAATGATAAATACAAGACGAACGGTTTTGGACATACAAGGTTTCCACCCGAAAACAACAATATTCATCTGTCTGTGTGTCTGTGTGTGTGTGTGTGTGTGTGTGTGTGTGTGTGTGTGTGTGTGTGTGTGTGTGTGCCCGTGCCCGTGCGCTTGCATGCACATTATGTCGGTTTGTTAAACAGGCCCATTCTCAGTGTGGGCATGTGAATCCGAGCGAAGCCAGAATCCATGCAGCGAGAAGGAGCCGCATTCAAAACGGCACCGCCTGTATGCATGCACTCATGTGCTCACGTACGCATGTCTGTGTGCGTGTTTTACAACAGCACTGGTGTGCGTGCGTGTGTGTGAGCGACTTTGCGTGTATGTGTGTGTGTGCGTGCGTGCGTGAGTGAGTGAGTGAGTGCGTGTTTGATTGTGTGTGCATGACAGAAGCAGGACGGATGGCTTCTGTGATGCCAGAGGGCTCAGGGCTCACAGATGGAGGTGGGGTGAAAGGGTCGCGATCAGGGGGTATCCCCCTCCAGCTGCCCCCCCCCCCCCCCCCACTCCCTGGACAGCAGTGGTGAGTCATGGCACAAAACGCTCAGCTATCAGAAGAAGATGGTCCAGCCAATGAGCAGCACGCAGCCCTGAGGGGACCCCCCTCCACCCACAGGGACAAACGCATATCTCCTCCATCGTTATCTCTCTTACTGTCCTCCACACCACCCCGGTCGCTGCTATGAGGGAGCATAAAGGATTCACACACACACACACACACACACACACACACACACACACACACACACACACACACACACACACACACACACACACACATACCAGTGGTGTAAAAAGTACTCACATATTTCACTTAAGTAAAGGTATCAATACTGCAATATAGAAATACTCTGTTAGGGTTCCCTCACACCAAAATACCTATGTGAGTGGAATCCGCGTTCCGCCAATGCATTTCAATGAGAGTGAAGCGGTTTCATGCCAGCAGAGGATTTCTGCAAAAAACGCTCCCTTCTCATTGAAATGCATTGGCGGAAGGCGGATTCCACTCTCATAGGTATTTTGGTGTGAGGGCACCCTTACAAGTAAAAGTCCAGAATTCAAAATGTACTTGAGTAAAAGTACAAAAGTATTCGCATTAAAATGTACTTAAAGTAACAAAAGTAAAAGTACAGATTGTTTGAAAATAGCAGATCTACAAGCTCACAACACATCGCATCGCGACGCGTTGTGAGCTTGTAGATCGGCTATTTTCAAATAGACTAATCATAGTGCTAAAGAGTTTCTTGTATGTTTTATAATATTATAATGTATATCTGCAAACTGCAAAGTAACTAGTAACTAGCGTTTTTTTCAAATAAACGTAGTGAAGTAAAAGTACAATATTTTGATCCGAGACGTAGTGGCGTATTGGAAATTGGAAATACTCAAGTAAAGTATAAATACCTAAAAAGTTTACTTAAGTAAAGTACTTGAGTAAATGTACTTAGTTGCTTTACACCACTGACACATACTCTCACACACACGGCGGCGAGGACGACGTGGCCCCATTAATGAACACATCTCACATTGGTTCTAGACCTGCTTTATATGTAAAGTGTCATGAGCTAACCTCTGTTGTGATTTGGCGCTGTATAAATAAAACCGACTCGACTTGACTCGACTAATTGGCTCGGAGCGCACACACAGTCAGCTGGAGCGCCAGCGTGCGAGCAGGCAGAGATGAAGACGAGGAGGACTTCTATAAATACGATCCAACAGGCTGCCTCTGCTCTGCCCCCCGGTGAAGAAGTGCGTCTCGGGTAGACAGAGTGCACGCACACATCCACTCTGCGCTCGCGTTTTCCAAAATGCTAGACAGATACAAACAAGCGAATAAATCAGACGCAGAATAAAATCCCGACGAGCTTTATTTTTCTCCCCCCCCGCCCACCCCATTTCTTCCCAACTCCTTCGCTCTGTGCCTCGTGCTCCAGCTTTCAGCCTCGACAGGATAGAATTAAATTGAATTAAAAAAAAGAGGTGCATTTGATATCTTCTTCCTTGCCACGGCACCGATAAAAAATAAAATGATCAGATTCTGTCAACAGGACGTCCTTCCCCCCCCCCCCTCCCCCCCACACACACACACTGCTACTTCCATCTCCTTGCCCCCCCAACACACGCACACACTCACACACACAAACACGCACACACACATAGGCTACAGACAAATACCAAACCCCCTCCTCAGATTGGAATCTGAAAAACGCTATTTTGCTGTCTTCCTCCCTGAAGCCCTGCATGCAGCCCAGGCCGTGTCAGGTAGTCTGCGCACGTCGCCCCCGCTGGCTGACTCGTTCCCTCGCAGTACCACCACCGCCACCCCCTCCTCCTCCTACACCCCCCCCCCCCCCTTCCCTTTTTTCTCTCTTTTGCTTTCTCCTTTCGTCTTTATCCCCCCTTCACCGTCTGCTGCTGGCTCTGTGGAGAATTTGCCCAAATTACCTGTCATACTGGCAGCTACGTGTAAATAAGCCCGGAAAGTGTGTCGCTTTTTACACCCCCAACCAACCCACCCTCTCCCCCCTGCCTCCCCCCCATGCTCTCTCTCTCTCTCTCTCTCTCTCTCTCTCTCTCTCTCTCTCTCTCTCTCTCTCTCTCTCTCTAGCTCTCTCTCTCGTATCACCCCTCCCCTCCTCTTGAGTCCATCACATCTCCCCACCCGCTTTTTTCTGCCCTCAACCTCAATCTCCCAGTCCTGTTTATCCCCATTCTCTCTCTCTCTCTCTAATGGCTGTCCCCAGTACAGTGTACTGCTGGAAGGAATGGGAAGACTTTGTGGCTCTGGTTGTGTCATTTAGCCCAAATTGCAATCATTGGTCTGCTCTCCAGCTTGTTGTTGGTTCGTGGGAGGTGATATGCTAGGTTGGAAGTTTTGTTGGTGCACAAAATAATGTACACACTAACTCCTTATTTATTACAGTATTAGTTGTGCGGCAATGTCGTGCACTGAAAAAAGCGTATCTTGAAGGTCACAGCGTGTAGAGCTTGTCGTGTTGTCAGCTTGTAGATTTCGGCTAGTTTCGGTGTTTGCTCCGGGTTTCACACTCTGTGTGGGCGGAGGTGTCCGAGTGAGGTTAGGGCTTAGCTCGATTTCTACTTTGTACGGTGTAATCATTCCATGTCCAGGGTCAAAGTAGGAAAGGGTCGTAATTTGTAGGCCAAAGAAACTGGAGGGGTCATTCAGGTACAGCCACCTGAAAAAAGTGACTAGGAGACTGA
>NC_137811.1:34818565-34868565 GCF_963921795.1 Nannobrachium achirus | reverse complement strand
AACTCACTACTGCTGCGCAGGTCAGAGGACCGCATTAATAGAGCATTAGTTTTGTTGGGTGTTATTCGGCTCTGCGACGTTGGAAGCGCTGTTTCGTAAAAACAGTCTTCAACCAGGAAGAGTGTGTCTATCCGGTGGATTCTTTTTCATTTAGTCCTAGAAATTTATTTCATATGTGTGGTGGGGGGCTCAGAGTGTGTCCACTAAGTAGAGTAAGCTTTCAACTGGCCGCAGATATCTTTGATTCGGTGAGCTTTTGTTATTTTTGGACCAGACAGCGGGTGTGACAGCTTGGGATCCGCCACAGCGGATAGTTCACAACATATCGGGTGTTTTTTATTTATTTCTTCTTCTGAAAAATAACACACATTTGATATGATTCCCTGGGCGTATTACTATCACGTTTGACCGCCAGTGGATTTCTGTCCACCTTAGGTTCCCCTTGGAGCTGGAGGGGCCGTCGTTGAGCTCTGCCTGATCCCAACGAAACCTCCATCTGTTTATTATCAGCCAAGAATGAGTGGGAGGAAGACGGACAAAGAGAGAGTGTAAGAGAAAAAAAAAGAAAGCGAGAAAGAAGAAGGCGTGAGATTTCATTTTAGGAAAAAAAAAACTTTTTAGAGCAGGGGTCTTCAACGTTTTTAGGCCAAGGACCCCTTAGTTAAGAGAGAGATGAAGCAGGGACCTCACAAGCTTTTCAGAGATTCCATATAGTTTCATTGTTTGACAGCACAATCATCAGTGTATTTTGGATTCATGTCAATTTGTGTTTTCAGATATTTAACCACTTGAACCGTCAATACTTGACGATAAAACTTGACCTTTCACTCTGTACTTTGTCTGCTCGATCTACAAGCTCACAACACCTTGCGCTGCGAGGCGTTGTGAGCTTGCAGATCTGCTATTTTTGGCTAACGTTCTCAGAAAATGGACAAATGCTTAATGCTTCATATTAAAAAGAAGAAAAAAAGTTGCTATGACACAAAGATTTGGAAGACCCCCTGTAGTAACTCTGATGACCCCCTGTTGAAGACCCCTGTTTTAGAGGATGATGGAGACGGTAGGTCCTGGCAGTGTTGGGGGAACGCCGCCACCACTGATAGTCATAGAGTGTTGGGGGGGATTTGGAAGTCAGAAACAGTAGTGTATTGTTAGTCTGGATTAGGGGAGTTGCTGGGAATGGTTGACTGCTTTGATAATGAGGTGGTGTGGGTTGAATGCCATAGAGACAGAGAGAAGGTTAGAAGGGGAGCGGTGGATTGATAGAGAGGCACGCTGGACTCATGCATTATTTCTGACTATATTGATTAAGCAGAGGAGAGAGAAAATAGAGAAGTACAAGACTGTCCAGAAGCCAAGTGGTGATGGATGGGAGGCTGTTGACAGTAATGTTATATAGATGAATCATCATGCACCTGATCAACATGGTAAACACCATCTGAGAGCCGCGTGTGCAAGCTAGTCCACACAGTATGTAAACAACATCCCTTCACACAGGGGTGTCGCACCAAATTCTGGGCCCTGGGTACAAGGATTCACTCGCATTTTGTGCTTTAACTATTGAAAAATAGCAGATACACAAGCTAACATCGCGGCACCGAGTGCCGCGCTGCGAGCTTTTAGATCTGCTATTTCGTGAAATAAATCGTGAACAGTTTTTGAATATTTCAAATCCTTCTAAGGTTTTTTTTGAAAAACCCATGTTTCTATGTGAAGGACCCCCAAAATGATATGTATTTACCATGGACCCCCATCTCAAAATATTTAGTTCCAGGGACCCCCAGAATCAAATTTTGAGTTGCAAAAGTTTGCTTCAAAAATACATATATTCAAAGATTTGCACAAATTTTCACGACGTTTCAAAAATAGCAGATCTACAAGCTCACAGCGAGGCACTCGGTGCCGCGCTGTGAGCTTGTATATCTGCTATTTTTCAATAGCTAAAGTATAAAATAATGAAGGCCCCTCCACCTTGGGTCCCAGTAACTCAGTCCCACTTTTCCCCCCCTTGTGACGCCCCTGCCTTCACATGTAGTAAAACCTTGCCTCCGGGTTATGGCAACATAACGATCTCCAAAGAGAGTAATTGACACCAGTAGAACCCACAACTCCCAGAGAGGACATACAGTGTGTTTGCCCTCCCCGATAGTTTTTTCTTCCTTTTTTCTAATGACTAACACATGCAAACACGAAATGCCTCTTGTTGTTTTATTTGTCGACTTGAGTCGTTTTCCTCGCCTGCAGCCCCAAACCTCTTGCAGAGATGATTAGAAACTAAGCAAACATGTTAACAGGGGAGAGGCAGTAGATGGTTGGGGGGGGGGGGGGGGGGGGGGGGGCGTTAACCACTAAGGCACTATTTTATACCTCGCTGCACTGCGGCGTCATGTAAAATTTGCAAAAATAGCTGATCTACTCACACAGGCGCCACGGCGCGTTGTGAGATCTGCTATTTTCCGCACGGTGTGAGGCGTGATCTGATCTGCTATTTACTCTATTTTTGTCTGTGACCTTGGTACGCCACGTCGCCACCGTCAGTCGATCCGAGCAGACGAAGGCGAAGACGGAGGCCATTGTGTTGAACAGTGAGATGAATGTGGGCGACGTCGAGTGAGAGACAAACATTTTAAGAGGAACTCTTTCAGTGCTCAGCATGTCCGTCTAATGACCATGCAGCTCCAGTCCTTGGCCCCAGCCTTGCATCCCAGTTTGTATACGCTCTTGTGTGTGTGTGTGTGTGTGTGTGTGTGTGTGTGTGTGTGTGTGTGTGTGTGTGTGTGTGTGCGTGCGTGTGTTTGTTTTGTGTGCGTGCGTGTGTTTGTGTGTCTGTATGTGTGTGTGCGTGTGCGTGTGTGGCATGCGTCCTTTTATTTGTGTATGTATATGCCTGCGTACGCACTTGTGAGTATGAGGTGTGTGAGGGTGTGTGTGTGTGTGTGTGTGTGTGTGTGTGTGCGCGCACACACCTACCTGTATACCGGCATGTGTTTTTTTTTTTCTGTTTGTGTGTGTGTGTGTGCCTGCATACGCAAGTGTTTGGGTGTGTGCTTGTGCATGTCTGTGCGTGTTTGCGTGCGTGCGAGTGTGTGTGTGTGTGTGTGTGTGTGTGTGTGTGTGTGTGTGTGTGCGTGTGCGTGCGTGCGTGCGTGCGTGCGTGCGTGCGTGCGTGCGAGCGAGCGTGCGTGCGTGCGCGCGTGTGCGTGTGTGCATGTCTGTGTGAGTGATCTGTGGCTGGAAGCATCCCTCAGGTGTCTGATATCTGATCGGCTGGATTGATCGGCCCAAGGAGAGCGTGACATTCAGCTGTGGCTGTCACGCTGGCAGCTCCTCCAATAAGGCTGTATGTAGAGCACTGGTGTCGGGCCCACCAAACAAGAAGTTAATTAGGGCAGCACGAACCACACAAAAAAAAGGGGGCTGTTCCGAGGATGAATCACATTGATTTCTGAGCAATGCATGTTATGTTCCGTACTGTAGTACAGTGGTTCCCATCACGTTTTAGCCTGTGAGCCAAAAGAGAAATGAGATATTCGTCCCGGGACCTAAACTAGTGAAAATAGCCGATCTACAAGCTCTCTTGTGAGCTTGTAGATCGGCTATTTTCACTACTTCTTAATTATTATTATTATATTTCATTTATGGAAATTCTTAGATGTGTTTGCTTGAAAATGTATACAATTCTTCCATTTAAAAAAATAAAATAATATATTTCAAAAGTTTTTCCATCTTTTGAAATATATATATATATATATATATATATATATATTTATTTTTTTTTGTAGGAAAAGAAAATGGGATTTTTACTCGAGTCGTGACCCATAAGAATTGGTCCGACGACCCAGTACAGTGTTTGGGAAACAGTGCTGCAGCACGACCGAGCATCCACCGTTCCGGTACAGAGGGGCTTTCCCCTCCTTTATCCGTGTGGGGTCCCCAGGGACCCCTGCTCTGTCTCCAGACGAGGAGGCTTTTAGTGGGGCTCCAGGCGGCTCAGGTACGGTGACCCTGAATGCATTGATCTCACAAGTGCTTTTACCGTAGCCAGTGTCATCCACAACAATGGAAAACACACACAAGCATTCTGTGGGCGGTGGTGCACTGTCTGCAAGCAGGCAGCGAACGAACTAAAGCGAGACGGGGAATATAATAGTAGCACTCATTACTGGCCTGCGCGCTAAATGCATTGTGGGTTGGTGTTTCCCTTTTTAACTTTGCTAGTAGCCATACAATGGACCGAGTATACTTTAAGGCACTTGCAACTCTCTCACACAGTGCCTACTTTGTGCTGGGGTGAATGTGAAGCGTCTCCTTGTGAAACTAAAAAATATGACTGACAAGCACTCTATAAAGAAAGGAATGCCTATGCTATGTATAATTCATATTTTGGTGCATTGAGTCAATGCATAGTCTTTCTTCACACGGTCCACTGGGCCAGCTTTTCATAGCAGAGCACTGGGATGCTGTTACAATTATCTCCCTCTCATTCATACTTTTTTTCTCTCTCTCTCTCTTCTCTTGTTCATGTTTTAGTCTCTCCGACAGAGCTCTCTCAGTACTTAGCCATTTGGGGAAAGGTTTGTCTCTCCGTAGACCCAAGGAGACCTCATGTTCACATTATCTTCATGAGATACTGTAGATAATCGTCTTATGGGGTCACTTTCTTCTTTTTTTTTCATCGAGCATTTAATTCCATTACACAAAAAAGTATTAGGAGTTATCATGAGCTCCAGTGTGTCAGAGTCCCCGGTGTCTCCCAGTGGATCTAGAGATCAGGAGAGCTTCAAGAGTCGGATCCCACAAGACATCATTAGTATTATCTTGCCCTGCTCGCTGGAGGGACTCTCTCTCTCTCTCTCTCTCTCTCTCTCTCTCTCTCTCTCTCTCCTCTCTTCTCGCTCTCTATAATTCCACTGGAACATTTTTGAATAAAACCCCGGCCAGGAATCCCTCTTTCAAAACCACAGAGTGGTCATTGCGGGCAAAATGTACAATGAACACGGGGGCTTTTGCAAGCAGGCGAAGGGATTTCGAAGATCAATGATCAGAAAGCGGTGTTCCTCGATAGATCAGGCGCATGAGGCTGTACCGTACGCTACGGTGTCCCTCTCCACACACACACACACCAAAGCGGCTGTTGCCTTGATTCGGCTCATCTCCACTGACAGGTCCCATCATAGCCCATGCAGCTCGTGGATTTGTGCTGGACTGTAGCCACAGTCGTCAGTGGCAGTTAGGCCCGTCTTTGATCACTTCAGCTGGGAGGGCATGAGGCTCACACTTCACAGCACCTGGTTGCTTCACGCCCCCACATGCACCTACCTGTTTCTCTCTCTGCAGTCTGCCGTGTCCTTCCAAACTCCTCTAGCCGCTAATGCACTCCAGATGTCCACCGTAGCAAACAAGGGGGAGCTGTTTCCCTTTTTTTAATGCTTGTGGGGAGGTACTAGTATTGCTGTGTACAGACCCTTTTCACAGCGGACATTTGGACCGGTAAACAGCTGAAGGTAATAAGTGTGAGTGTTTCATTTAGGTGTAACTGTGGTGGCAGCTTGGGCAGCACCTGCACTGTTAACTTCATGCTGACACACAGAAACAGCCAAATGAAACACACCCACAACTTTCAGATGCTTTGACCTCTCATGTCTGATGTGAAAAGGGTTTTGTGTGAATAGTGTTTCTTGTTTAAAAGTAACTCAAACTCTGCAATAGCAAATTAATTGTATATATATATTGACTGATGGATTGAATACTGAAAAGGTACAGTTATACAATATTGTTTCCATTGTGGTCCTGTGTATTCAATTAATCAGACATTACAGACATGGCTCAGGGGTGGAGTTGCCGTCTTAGAACACGGAGGGTTCCCGAAGGGTTCCCAGTTCGATCCCGGGCTCCCCCAGAGTTAGTGTCGAAGAGTCCTTGTACAAGACTCTGAACCCCTAGTTGTTCCCGGTGAGCAGGTTGGTGCCTTGCATGGTTTCCTCCGCCACCCGTGCGTGCATGCACAGCAAAGTTATGCCAAAATAGCACTCAAACGGCGGTCGCGGAGTCACTGCTTTTTTACTGTATTTAAATATGTAACGGAGGTGATCCGAACCTCCCCACCCAGCTTCGAACCCAGGTCTCCCGCGCGAAAGTCCAATATCTTAACCATCACTCCAAAGGGACATCCCTATGGAATGAGAGCAGATACTAGACTTTTGAGGCTTCAGGCTGGGGCTGCGACTCTCTCCGCCACATATATACTGTATTTATATGTATGTATACTGTATACACACACACACACACATATATACATACTGTATGTGATTTATCAGTGCAACCTGGGCACTGGGAATATACCCAACGCTCGGTTTCAAAAGATCAAATGCCATGCATACATATTTCCATAGTGTGTGCAAGTTTTCCTGAGGTCAGGGCACACTTCTTTGTCAGCCGTTTTGTGCAGCGCACTTGCTAAGACTTGCATAATTTGGCCATAAAGCATCTCGGCTGTAATGTTGGTACTAATAACATGTTCCCCCGAACATTTAGCCTTAGCCAGGTTTCCTGCTCAAAAGGCACTATTAACGCTCCATTCCAATTTGTTACTGGTAAACACAGGAAAATTGCAGGAGTCAACAGCTTCACTGTGGGCCTGATTTGCATGATCTTGCCTTCTGAAACCGCATCCTCCCTCTTACAGTGTGTCTCAGTCGGCACCATCTGGCCCTTAGTTCGAGGGTTGTATCTAGGCCTGAATAGTCATTCTCCCACCAAGAATTGAAGGTATCAATTTTCATCTTGATACAGACGGCTGCAATATCGAACGGCGAAATCTCAGAGCAAATTACATGATGTACGGCTGTACGTTCCATCTGCTTGTGTTCAGAGTAAATCTTAAGGACCATTTTGTAGACAGTCTAACATCTGTCATCCTACTGACTCTCTCTGGCTCTTCTCTTTTAGACTTTGCCGTTAGGAGAGTTTATTTTTCTTGTGCTGAAATGCCAAACTTTACAGGCCATAAAATCCGCGGCTCTACACTGTGATGCCAGTGAACGTATCTAATGTGTATTTTTATCACGTCCGGGAAAAAATGGGTGGCTGCCAAGCGGAAGGATAATAAGATGTGGAACGTGCGGGTGAATTTTAAAACAATTCTGATTTCATCCACCGTTTCTATTATCATAATCTTCAAAGATGCTTGTCTTGTTCATTTTGCTCATGACCCTGGCAAGTAAGTCATTGAATTTCCTGAAATAACTGCAAATAAGAGAGCCATCATTAAGATGCCCAGCGTGTAGGAGTGATAGGCCTGCAGAGGCTTCGGATATGAAAGGACACCCAGTTGATGGCTTTGCAAATGATCTGAACCCCACTCATGACATGAATGCAAATCTCTCAACATACCCTCTTCCTTCTACGGTGGTGACTGACCTCTATAATTAGATGAGTGCTGAGAGATGTTCACAGCTTGTAGCGATGCCGAAGGAAAACGAAATGAAATGTTTTTATACACATTCCAAGGACAGTTATCCACGGGGTTCTTTTTTAGGCAGCTTCGATTGAAAAACAGTGCCCAGAGCCTTCCTTCAGTGCTGTTATTTTAGGAACATGTTGTTACTTAAAAATTGTTTCAAAAGATTATTTTCTTTAACCCCACGTCTCACATTGTTCCTTGTACTGTAGTATGGGGATACAGTAGCTGTCTATTTGTATGAACCCCTAAAATGGATCACGGACCAACAAATATACTACTGTAAGTAGCAGTAGTTCACAAGAAGCAATAATAGTTTAGTCAGTAGATTTAACCATTTTATTGCAATTCTGCGTTAAACACGTTCGGAGATGTACCCTGAATTTGGTTCACGCATGCTTGCTATGCAAAATCAGGTATACAATAGTAGAACAGCAAGACAAAAACATATTAGCTTGAATCATGCAGACATAAAATCACAAGTATTTGAGCCTATGCCAGACTCTGGTCAAAAGGTGGAGGCTGGGGTGGAGGAGGCAGCTAAGCAACAGTGGATATGATATGAAGCTTCGGATCAAAGACAAGCAGAGCTATAGTGAATCCCTTGCTGAGCGAGAGCTCTGATTGGATTATGACAGTGTGATGTAATCAGCAGATCTGTGAATGAGGAATAAGAAAGGAGCTGACTGACAGCTCATTACAGCTGAGGCGGGTGAAACTCACGTGTCCTGCATAAACTAACTCTGTGCTTCATTTCTGTGTGCAATGTTTACTCTCGCCAAAGGAGCAGTTTCTCTGTTATTAACAGTGATTCAATGAATTAGCATGAGTGTCCTGGGGACGCAAACCCGGTAGCCTGCATTTATCAAGTGTCTCTCAGACTAGAAGTGACTACGTATAATTAGTTTTAGATCATTATGAGCCAATCGTTACTTAGGACGGCATCATTTCAAACCATCAAGACATCAAGGAACTGGTCAATGGACCAAGATCAAGCCATTCCACTTGGAAACAAATTAAAGTTATCTGCTATATTGTGTTTTGCCTGAAGAGCAATTTGCTGTAATCTATGATTAGGGCTTTTAACCATGGATTTAAGGCTACTGTGTTCACAGAACACACGGTCCTATTGGAATTTGCAATTATAAATGATAATGAAGTGCTTTTCTCTTGTCATTGTACCTCCCTCCATCATGCTGTCTGTCAGGGGCATGTGATGGAACATTGAGGTTGTGTACTGTGTGAAAAGGCGTAGGGCAATGGGGGAGGGATGTAATATAGCGCTGTCATTACATTATTACAGTGCAACCAGAGTGGACAGGTTTAGGACACAAATCTTTGGATGGTGAGCAGATCCAAAAGCAGTGTGGCATGTTGTCATCACAAGGACAAAAGGTGTCACACAGTGGCAAAATACATGCACACAGGGGTGTCGCACCAAATTCTGGGTACAAGGATTCACTGTGGGGCCCCTGTGCTTTAACTATTGAAAAATAGCAGATATACAAGCTCACAGCGCGGCAATCATGAAAATCTTTGAATATTTCAAATCCTTCTAAGGTTTTTTTGAAAAACCTATGTTTCGATGTCAGTGGAGCTCAAACCTTTTCATGTGCAGGACGCCCAAAATGGTATGTATTTGGCCACGGACCCCCATCTCAAAATATTTAGTTCCAGGGACCCCCCCCCCCCAGAAGCAAAATTTGAGTTACAAATGTTGCTTCAAAAATACATATATTCAAAGATTTGCACACATTTTCACGACTTTTAAAAATTAGCAGATCTACAAGCTCGCAGCGCGGCACTCGGTGCCGCGCTGTGAGCTTGTATATCTGCTATTTTTCAATAGCTAAAGTATAAAATAATGAAGGCCCCTCCAACACCTTGGGCCCTTAGTAACTCAGTCCCACTTTCCTACCCCTTGTGACGCCCCTGCATGCACATCCTGTCCTGCTGGGCCGGGTGCTGGATCAAAAAACTCAACAGGAAAAAACTATCAAATCTGCCCATCAGAAGGCGGATCTTATTGTTTTTTCATGTCATCACAAGGACACACATGATGTTACAATGTTTCAAGCTAATAATACAGTACACTGCCTAATATACATTGAAGCTGGCAGAGTAATGCATGTTACCATCCCAGCTGCAATGTCAGTAGATAATGCTGCATGTCATTCTAAAGAGATTTCTGTCATTCAATGTTCTACGTAATCTGCAATTTGTGATTCTAATGCCTTGTAATTGTACCAAAAATCGATCAAATGTTGCTATTTGTAATGCAAGTGTTGGCTTTTCACTGCTCACATTCGTTGGGTGAGTTCTCTGCGAGAGGTCATTATAATGCAAGGCAGTAGGCAGAGTATAGTAGGCTTGTCTTTAAACAGAATAGCCTACTTCACAAGATGTTGATGTAATTTACTGAAGAATATATTAAGAGAGATTAACATAGTACAATACTTATTCACAAGTTGGCATTTCCTACTTTTACACAGTATAAGTAGTGATATGCCCATTGAATGTCTCTAAACTCAAATAGCGATCTTTATAATCTTCACCAATAAGAACATAACTACTATGTTGGGGACAGAATGCAGTGCACCCAGTTGGTTAGTTGTGGACCATATCCTTGCTATGACCAAAGGCATAGGATATGCACATCCCCAATACTTTTTTACGGTGCCGGATCCAAGAACCATATCCTTGCTATACACATATCCGGTGCCCTAGAGGGACTATTGTTCTGCGATTATTAATTCACAAAGAGAAGTAATCCATTTGATAAATATTCAGAATTCAAGTCCTTTCATGCACAAGAAATACCATGCTGATTGGCCTAGTAGTTTAGTTTAGTTTGTGAGATTTGCTCACATAGACAGGCACTACACACACACACACACACACACACACACACACACACACACACACACACACACACACACACACACACACACACACACACACACACACACACACACACACACCCACACACACACACACACAGGGCTTAATGTAATATCTCCGCATGGTAACAACAAATACACTTTAACCGGAATATGATTATGGTATCTGCATTGACCAAGCTAAATCACTGTTTATTCTGTTAAACAGCACTGTTTTTATGAAACATAAGCACATATTACACAGCTTCATTTCCTGCACTCTGGACGGGGTATTTGTGCTGGGCCTGGGGCCTCCATATGCCGTTTTTACTAACATGCTCTGAACCTCCAGAGCCCCAAGGTGAATGGCAGCATCCAGATAATGGCCTACTTAGCCGAGCCATCCCTCCTCACTCCCTGCACTTACTCGTGCCCTGTACCACAGCCACTGCGTGGGATTATTATTATTATTTTCTTTTCATTTCCTCCCACTAGCACCATTTCTGAGTGACCACATCCATCCGCTTCCGCAGAGATTCTCGGACGGGTGAGAACTGTGACGCTTGTGACACTATTTTCTGTTGAAATCCTGTCTTCTTCATCCCATTAAATGACCCGGTACTTGGTCCATGTCATAGTTAGTGGTCAGAAATGTGACTAGCCAACGTGTTTGGATGCATTCAGTGTGTTTACATTAATAGTTGTTTTTTTAAAGATATTGTATCTTATATTATTTTATTTCAAGGCTTTTCTACATTTATCTACAGTTGAAAGTGGAGATAGACAGGAAATGTGTAGCGAGACGGGGAGAGAGACATACAGTATAGATTGTCAGGAACTGGAGTCAAACCCGCCTGTCTGTCTTATATGCCTATACTGTAGGTTCATGGCCCATAGTCTGGATCATGGCCCAGGCTGTTTATTGGGCTGTTAAGCCCAATAACTAGTATTGTCACATATTTAAATCTTATTTTTAGTCCCTCGCTCATGATGTTGACCGACCGCCCACTCCTATATGGCTATATCCCGCATTAGAGTAAAACGTCCTGTATCTGCATTAGAGTTAAAGCGTCCCGTATCCGCATTAGAGTAAAATGTTCCGTATCCGCATTAGAGTAAAATGTCCCGTATCCGCATTAGAGTAAAATGTCCCCTATCTGCATTAGAGTAAAAGCGTCCCGTATCCGCATTAGAGTAAAAACGTCCCGTATCCGCATTAGAGTAAAATGTCCCGTATCCGCATTAGAGTAAAATGTCCCGTATCCGCATTAGAGTAAAATGTCCCGTATCTGCATTAGAGAAAAATGTCCCGTATCCGCATTAGAGTAAAATGTCCCGTATCCGCATGAGTAAAAACGTCCCGTATCCTCAGCATTTGTGTTGGGTCCCATGGGAACCTTATCCAGTTGCAACCCTCTATCCAACACCGACAGTACAGTACAGTGCAGTACATTCTGTATGTTTTCTCTTTCCTCTCTGACTTTGTAATATCTCATAATAATGTGCTTCCTCCCTGAGGTAAGCATTTGAATAATTCTTGTGTTTTAAAACAGCACTGTGCGCGTGACCTAATGCCCCTGTGTTTTACCATCCGATTATTTATTTCAACATTATTTACAATTCCTGCATTTAACAGATGATCCTCGTCCACAGCTAATTATTGCAGCGCAAGGTCAGAGTGAGTGCCATGGAAATGTGTGTCTGACACAACAGGTTTTTCTGTAAGTCAAGGAATTAGACGGCTATAAGAGAAGGTACAATTAGGTAAGCATACTAAGCAACAAACCCTAACGTCTATCTAAGTCATTGGTTCTCAACCTGTGGGTCGGGACCCCAAATTATTTTGGGGGGTCCCCAGATGATTAACTTAATGTGCAACCCTGTTTTCTCACTCAACAGTAAACAAACCAACATAAAGTTTTGTATACTATAGAGGGTATCTGCACATTTCTAAAGTGAAAATTTAAGGACTTTTTAATACATCTAAAATGTCAAATTAAACATTGGCGGAATTGCCAAAAAATTGCGAAAATAGCTGATCTACCGTACATGCTCACATCTCAGCTCAGCAACGCGAGGCGAGGCGTTGTGA
This sequence comes from Nannobrachium achirus, assembly GCF_963921795.1. NCBI lineage: Eukaryota > Metazoa > Chordata > Actinopteri > Myctophiformes > Myctophidae > Nannobrachium > Nannobrachium achirus. The sequence continues at coordinate 34,856,135 of NC_137811.1, read as the reverse complement.
TGGGGAGGTGTTTTAACTGGGGGGGTCCCCTGTTAAAATATGATTATTTTGGGGGTCACAGCCTGAAAAGGTTGAGAACCACTGATCTAAATGGTAGACGAGAAGGAAGTGTAGACACGAACATAGTAAGTAAGTGTCTGACAGGATAAGGAGACAGATGGTTGGAGAGCAGGTATAGAATACAGTATAGGCTGGAATAGAGTTGGCATCTGAAGTGTCTGTCTGGAGAGGGGAGCTTTCAGACGGCAGTGAGATTGATTATTTTGTTGCTGTCGGGCCTCTTATCTCCATATTTTAACCTTATGTGTTCTTTCGCAAATGAACACCCTATACGTGATCATACTATATAGTACGGCGTCAGACAAAAGTATCAAAAATAACAGATTCGGGGCGCCCGCTGGCCTGGTGGTCAAGGCGCATACCACATACTAGGCTATGATGCCTGCTGGCGTCGCCGGTTCGATTCCCGATCCGGACGACCTTTGCCACATGTCATTTCCCATCTCTCTCCCCATTTCCTGTCAGTCTACTATCCTATCAAATAAAGGGATAAAAAAGCCCAAAAACAAATCTTTAAAAAAATAAAATAAAAAATAACAGATCCGCAAGCTCGAAGCGCGGCGGAAGTTTTTTTAAAGTTAACATATCATATAACATATAAAACATATCTTAAAATTGTCCTAACTATTAAATCGCTAAAGTTTTAGAACCCCCACTCCGTTAATTTCAGCCCCAAAAGCCTTTTCTTTATTATGTTTTCTACTTAGCCGTGACAGGGGCGGGATTTCGCGGCAAAATGACGCCATCTGCATCATCCGTATACGTTGTGTATACGTTGGCCAATCACATTGCAGATCATACACACATGATACACTACCGGCCAATCACATCTCTTCAGGAAATAGCTTGCTTCAACAGCTTTGTTTACGATGGTCTAGAAGTCTAGCCTGTAACTCCCTATGGTAACTCCCCAACGCCGGTCCGCAGAGGGACAAAAGACACCTCCACGGATGCATGGCGAGGCGGGCGAGCCGGCGAGGCGTACGCGGTGGTCTGAAGGCCCGGTCCGCGGCGAAAAATGGCCGAAAAAAGCAGACGCGACCGCGGTTTGCTATAACGCTACTGACCACTAGTTGAGCAACTTACACAGTATAACTTTTTTTTAACTTGTCGATCTGCTACTTTCGATGCTTTCGAATTTGAATCCTGAAAGGTTTTGGACACAAGAGGTTTCTAGCCGACAGACACTGATGCAGACATCATGGGTAGTCTTTGTGTACTACACCGACTCTCTGTGTCAGGAAACATATGGTCGCTGTCGGGTGGAAACCTTGTATGTCCAAAACCGTTCGTTTTGCATTTACCATTTTAAAAATGATTTAAACTAGTGAAAACAGCCGATCTACAAGCACACAACGCCTCGCGGTGCGAGGCATTGTGTGCTTGTATATCTGCTTTTTTCACTACTTTTGCGCGACAGCCTTGTATGATGAAGCAGGGCATTACTTTGCGAAATAACGTACACATTTGAAACTTGGAGATACAAGGTTTCCACCCGACAACGACGATATGCTCTATCCATCCTGTTCAGCATAATTTCCTCATAATGCAATAATACAATGCACTGCTGATCACTCAATACACCTTGTCTACAACTACAACCAGGATCTGATTTGCTCTGGGGGATGAGTGGGGGAGGGAGGGGGGGGTTTATCTGATATCATCCATTTTTATCATTCATTTTTATTGCCTGTGGGGGTATGTGTTTTCCCTGCTCTTGGTCAGACTGCATTTAAATACACACATTTCCTTTTGGGAAATGTAGACTGTCTGGTATGTTAGATTATGTTATGTTTGATCGTATCACAATTTTACAAAATGGTTCTTTCTTTAACCTGCAAAAATAGGAAATATACAAGCTTACAAAGCTTATAGGCCTTGCAGACGAGGTACTGCTATTTGTTGTAGCCCACAGCAAAGTACCGTATAGGGTTTAAGTGGGTTTTATTCTGTTGTTGTCTGGGACAAACCGAACCCTGACTGCAGCATAATGCTGTATGCAAATCTGTCTGAATTCGGCTAGTGGTTGAATGCTGAATACATATTTGTAAAGTGATCGGGTACAGCCTGCTGCCTATTGTATGTCTTGCACTGCTCCTTCCTTTGCACTATACGTGAGGACCGGCCGTCCTTGTACCGTATGTTCTGTCAGGAAGCATTGTGAAACTCTGTAAGCTGTCGATACGTCTGCACCGGTGTCAGCAAGTCACAGTTCTGCCCATTCTTTGTACATGGGCAATTAAAGAGATGCTGGTTCTTTGATTCATGTACTTGCTGCGGTTATAACCTTGGTGTGTGTGATTGTGTGTGTTTATAGTGTGGTGTGTGTGTGTGTGTGTGTGTGCGTGCGTGCGTGCGTGCGTGCGTGCGTGCGTGCGTGCGTGAGTGCGTGCGTGTGTGTGCATGCTTTCTTGCATGCGTGTGTGTGTGTGTGTGTGTGTGTGCGTGCGTGCGTGCGTGCGTGCGTGCGTGCGTGCTTTCATGCATGTGTGCGTGCATGTGTGTGTGTGTGCATGCATGGGGTGGGGTGGGGTTGTTTGTATAGGTTGAAAAGGAAGGGCTTTAATATTGTGGAGTAGCGAAACACCCGCGTTAGCACGTCCTTTAGGGTCCTTGCCGTTTGCCTGTGGTGAGATTCAGTGCGTGGCAGTTTGGGATCAAGGGACGCGGTAGGGGACACGTGAAACTGAGCTTGCTGTATTTTGTTTTCTTATATGGCATACATACGGTGCACAGTTCCACTTGCCGCTGCAGAAAAAGAAAAGCTGAGGTAAGAAAAAAGTGCAATGCAGCACTTTGATCCTTTTTCAGGTGTGTCATGACCACATGGTGTTGCTTTATAAATTGCCGCTGAGCGAAATAAATAAATAAATGAACAACATGAAGTCACCAGACCACATTTGAGCTTGTGGAATTGTAATTTAGCCCAATATTCACACACAGAGGACAAAGCAACAAAGCATAAAATACACCCTTGCACCCGGCTGTGGCGCGCGTCCAAGTGGCCATGGGTACAGCGACGAGCTCATGGCGCCAAGCATCGGGCCTCCTGATGCCTAATTTATACTTTATACGTGGTTGAGCGGCGTGTCACGCACCGAAAATAGCCGCTTTACAAGCTCTACAAACGCGCCGCACTGCGTCACGTTGCGAGCTTGCAAATCGCCCATTTTCGGTGCACGGCGCCGCCGCCCGCACGGCTGAGCATAAAATCACCCTTGAGGGTCCATTCTTTCCCACTCTCAGAGTTAAATGGACACCGGGGACATTTGCCATGTACATTTTTATCGCCCCGCCTCACGCTGTTCCTCGGCCGCTGACACCGCACTCCCATCCAGACTTATTGTTTTATACTGTCACTTATCCACTTCATAGCCACGCTAATCTAATGCAATTTGAGCCACTTACATTTTTCATACAGTGCACATTAGTGCGTTAGTACCGCATGAGCAGGCCAGGTTAAGGACCTTCCTGAAGGGCAGCGTCGCACGCGGGGTTGGAGTTATGTGGGAGACGGTGGGAGGGCTGATCTCCCGCAAGGAGAGGTCTGAGTTCCTGCAGTGTGAAAGCATACTGTACATGTGTGGGTGGTCACGTATACATTATACCAACAACCGTTATTTGAATTGAAAATAATGCGTTTGATGTAATGATGAGTGTTATTTAACCAACACGAACACTAACGTCCCTATTCTGGGACAAACTTTATAGTATAGACCCTGCTGGTTACCAGGCACGTGCACACTTAGACGTGAAAGGGGGCTTGAGCCCCTGCCCATTTATCCGTCTGTAAAAAAGTGCCCTCTCCAGACCATGAATGCAGTTTTTTTACTATGGTGAAAGAAATGCAAATGCCCTCTTTCCATGCCATACCTGAAGGCAGCATTCAAGAGAATTGCCTCGTCCAAACTCTCCTGATCTTTAATGCTTCCTCTTATGTTGAAAGAATTGCCCTCACTGTGTAGAAATCCATGCCATTACGCCACATCACCAGTATTGCCTTCTTTATGCTTAGTTCAGTGTGGTATCAAGTACTGAAAATAGCCGACCTCCAAGCTCACAATGCGTTGCGCTGCGACGCGTTGTGAGCTTCGAGGTCTGCTAATTTCAATATTTTCACCAAAAGACCTTTTTAGAAATTTCAGCCCCTGCCTCTCTAACATTCTCTACACATCCCTACCTGGGACTTCAGTCAACGAAGTATACAGTATAGGGTGTAAGTGGCGAACCTGCCAAAAAAATAAATGTTTTCCAAAATAACTCAAACGCACCAATATTCACTCGTGAATGACAGCATGAATGCGCTTCACGACAAAGCCGCAGAACGTGGGGAACTGCCTGTTGAGAGAGAGCGCGTGTTTATCAAACTTAAGACAAACGTGGAAGAGAAGCAGGCAAGCAGCAGCTACATTTTGTCAGCCAGGCCCACATTATCTTTCTTTCTAACATTGACAGTGGAACGTTTCAGCACCATGGACAGCGGTGTTTGTTGTGTGTTAGTCACTTCATTCCGGCTCTGGCTCTGGGCTGACACGTTTCAGGCTGCTCAAACTCTGTGCTTTATTACTGCAGACGTCTCGGCCAGTTTGGGGTTGTTGTTGCAATCTACTTGATATCATTGCTGCGAGTAGTATAGGCTGCTGCTGCTGCTGCTGCTGCTGCTGCTGCTGTGGGTGTGTGTGTGTGTGTGTGTGTGTGTGTGTGTGTGTGTGTGTGTGTGTGTGTGTGTGTGTGTGTGTGTGTGTGTGTGTGTGTGTGTGTGTGTGTGTGTGTGTGTGTGTGTGTGTGTGTTGGACCATGTAATGAGCAGTGAATTCTTTCTCTCTTTCTCCCTTTCTCTATCTCTCTCTCTCAAATACACTCTCACACAAACACACACACACACACACACACACACACACACACACACACACACACACACACACACACACACACACACACACACACACACACACACACAAAGCAAATCCGTTATTACTTATTTATTTATCTATGTTCCTATTTCGAGACCCCCACAAAGCTCAGATTATAACTTGAACTCCGGTCACTGGTCACGCTCCTCCCCACATCCTGGGAATGATTCTCGCTCCCTCCTAAGTCTTTTCTTTCCGTCTTATTTTCTCCCGTTCTGTCTCTCTCTCTCTCTCTCTCTGTCTCTTTCACTCGGTCCCCTTTTCTCCCTCCCAGTGTGGGCTGGATGCAAGGGCCACTTCATGCTGGGCCTCCTCAATGGGTGGCTCAAAAACCCATTTGCGGTCCTGAATGGACTGGTTCTACTCCAAAACACGGCCTTTGTTTTGGTGACTTTTATAACAGAGTGGACTGTATATCACACTGCACGAGAGGGACGGTGCGGCCCGCGGTGTTGTCAAGAATAAAGCCGGTACATAAATCTCCTCACATGCACGTCCAAGGTAGAAGGAGAATAAATGTTATCTTGTAAATGACAGAATTTGTAGCCTAGCATTAAACTATCCCATAGTGCGCAGTAAAATCCTGAGTGGTAATTTAAGGCTATGATCCCGTTTTTATTTTGTTTGTGTGTTTGCGTGCGTGCATTTGTTTACAAGGACATCCGTGCGTATTATTCGTGCGTAAGTCATACCGTGCAGTTCATGCGTTCACACTCATGCCATATGTGCATACTCAAACATATACACGGCGACCACACACTTGGCCATTCGAGACACTGATCAAGGCCAAGCCTCGCTACATTTTCAGCATAATATTACATAATAGTAATATTTCAGATATCGAGTATGTGCCTGGCTTAAGTACTCCAGGAAAACTATCAAGGGCTAGACATGCTGAGTAAGAGTTTATGGTCTGCTTTTAAATATATACAGACCGGTTTAAAAAAAAAAAACGTTTTTAATGCATGCGGCGGGGAGATTTCTGGCCCCATTCATCAGTTTTTCTCTCCTGCACCCCCACCGGCAATCCCACCCCCACCCGACCCCCCTTTTGGTACATCACACCCTGGCGACAGTGTCAGAGATGGAGGAGGGTATTCTGGCTATAGAAACTCACATCGATCCACTCGCCCGCAGTCCACACCCAAACCTGCTGACTCCTGGCAGAAAACACAGGGAGACCAAAAAAAAAAAAAAAAAAGAAACAGCTAACCCTCAGCTTTTTTTCTTTTTCTTTTTCCTCTGCCCGCTCCGCTCTGTTATCTCAGCTATCAGCAATCCAGGTCACTTCTCTTTGGTCCTTCCTCTTCCTTCCGCCACAACTCCCCCCCCTCATCCCGACCTCCCTCCTACATGTCCCAGCCACACTTCTCTCATATCAAACATGACTTTTCCGTTCCCAGTTTTTTTTTTCCTTTTTTTTCATTTCCCTGTTCAGCATTTTTTTCTTCCGTGAGATCCAATTTTCCAATTTCCCTCCGCCTCTCTCTCGCATTTCCATCTTTACCTCATCCATCTCTCGCACAACTGTCTCCTTTGCATCGGCACCCTTTTGCTTTTCCGCCAGCGTCTATTGCTCTGTGTGTGCACGCACGCACGCACACACACACACACACACACACACACACACACACACACACACACACACACACACACACACACACACACACACACACACACACGCGCACACACACACACACACACACACACACACACACGCAAGATGAACAAAAACGCAGGTGTGCGCCGTACTTCGGAGATGCACAATCAGGTCCACGATGATGAAGACAAACACACATGAGCATACTGTACACACAGAGACGCGTGGCTGCGCATTATTATCTCTGCTCCCTCCTCTCCCCCTACTGTCATCTGTGGCCCATACTGGAGGCTCAGTCAGGGGGGATTAGCCCCCGGGTTGATCAGAGGGGCCCTGCAGTGGCCAAGGTTTAAGCCTGATTTATAGTTTATAGTTTTCTGCAGGCGGGTGTCGCGCTCCAGAAATAGCAGATCTACAAGCTCGCAGCGCGTCGCAGCGCAACGCGTCGTGAGCTTGTAGATCTGCTGTTATTTTGGTGCGCGGCACTGGCAAACAGGTCTATTACTAGGCCAAAGTACAAATCCGGCGTTGCTCTGTGGCGGGAGGATTTACACCAGGCACTTAATAACACATGTTGCAGTCTTCAGATATTGCTGATGGCTATATTTCACCCATACGGATCAGGCTGAACTCTGCTGTCTGTCTTTATTTATTTATTTTCCTACTTTTGCTTGAACATGTTTGAACATAGACAATTAAGGCTATGTACTAGAGTCCTGCAAGCCTGTCGGGACCCGACCAGGGCCGGCCCAGCCCAGCCCGCCAAAACGGGCCGGGCTTGGGCTGTTTCTGTATTTCACCATCGGGCCTAGGGCTGGGCTGGGCTCAGAACCATGCTCAGAACAGTTTGCGTTGTGAATTTCATCGTCTCAGTATGTGTGCAAGCTAGAATGGAGGGGGTGTGTGGGAGGCAGCACTCTAGGCTATGGGTTCTCTCACGTATCGATAGCAACTCTGAAATCGCGAACTCTCATTGGTGATGTCATGACTACATTAGCCAATGAGCCGAGGGTTTTTCTACCTAGACACAAGACTGTAACAGTGTGTCTGTAGTGTGTACACAGCGAGACGAGCAAAGTAGGAGCAGTACTGTCGAATCGCTGTCATTTCTAATTTAATTTGCCCTGAAATTCATATTGATTCCCCAACCTCCCGTATACAGTTCATTACGGGACGTCTTATAGAAACAATCATCAATGTCTAATTTTCTGCTGCGAGGATATACAGTAATGGTGTGTGGAGGAAGATCTCTTACTTGTGATGTGTGTTTTGCTGTGCTCTTGACCTCTTCTGGCCGTTCTGGGTTTGTTTTAATCAGAGCCCAAGTGTACAGCTAAAGGGCTGTACATACTGTCTCCGACCACCAACTTTTTGTCGGAAAGTTCGGACTTTCTGACGTGTGTGCAGCTTTCCGAACTCAAATTCAGGTTAATGCTTTTCAGAATTTGCGAGTGATGTTTTGTAGTTGAACCGGACCTTTCCGACGCAAATTTCGGTGGTCGGTGACAGTATGGACCGCCCTTTGAGAGCTGCACGCACCAGTGAAAGCCCACACAGTCACACTAAGATAATTCATTAAATAAATAAGGTGCCAAGGCCGTGCAGGGCCTGAATTCCACAGGCCAGGGCCGGGCCGGGCCCCACATTTTAGGCCTGTGCAGGGCTCTACTAGGTATGTACGCCTTGATCTATTAAGGATTAAGTACATTATACTGTAAGAAGAATCAAACAGAAAATCATCAGAGCAAAGATGCTTTTTATTTTTCTTTTTTTTTTTTACTTGAAAAGCATTGAGGAAAGTGTTTAATGATGAAATGATAAAACGATAAAATATGTTTAATGATAAAATACTGTTAACCCTACCAGTGCCAGCCCCTAGATGGCGCCAAAGAATGCCAGGCTTTCTCCCATAGGCGAGCGCATTAGCATCCGGGGACTCACGTTGCAGTGACGCGCGTGCTCACGTTCGTGCACGTCATGGAAAGGTCCCGGATGATAATGCTAACAGAATAGCTATTCCCATTTTGTCATTTTAAAGAAAATTTCTCGGCGATTTCGCCGTAAATAAACCTCGCGCCACATCCCTAAAAACACAATCCAGAGATATGGGCCTCCAAAGATGTGGTTTTTCATTGGATTCGGCGGCGATTCGCGGCTACGTTCGCGGCTCACGGCCGGCATGGCTTCCCCAGGATTTGGACCACTGGATTTTAAATTTAGGCTCAGGCTTCAGAAGGCCTCGGATCATTTTATTCATTTCATTAAAAATCCCGAACATGTTCGGGATAGGCACACTGGACTACGTTCCGGAAGCGGCGCTGAACATTCGGTGAACATTGGGGGTCTCAAAAATGTATTTTAAACCATTTTTAATGGAATATATCGTCGGACCATGTAAAATGGCTAGCTGGCTAGCGTAGGACGAGCCAGGACCACCCACGACTCTACAAGCAGCTCAGGGTAAGTCAATTAATAAAAAAAAATTGTTTTGGATTGAACATATCCCGAACATGTTCGGGATAGGCACAGAATGAGTTAAGTGTTTTCGCACAACTGTTACAGAATAGAAAGCAATACATTTTTTGCAGTTTTCTCTTGCAGTTTTAAGCAAAACATAGTAGTTGGGTATAGGGTCATTTGGATTCAGAAATCAGGCAAAGACAGTACTGAAGGAAAAAATGATTGAGGACCATGCATTTAGCCAAAGCTCTTATGCAAAGCAACTTATAAAGTACAAGATCAGAGTAAATGGCATGAACCATTTATTTGATAATTCACCTTAAGCATCAAGTAATCTCTATACTGTACCAACCTTTTTAATTTCAAGGATCCACATTTTGATATACATTAGCCCACGGACCCCCATTTGATGTTATTCTTTTTTTTTTTTTTAGATTTGTTTTGGGGCTTTTTATGCCTTTATTTGATAGGACACAGTAGACTGACAGGAAATGGGTAGAGAGATGGGGAATGACATGTGGCAAAGGTAGTATGTGGTATGCGCCCAGACCACTAGGCCAGCAGGCACCCCTATTTGATGTTATTCTTTTCATATCGTCACTGTCGGGCAGAAACCTTTTCAGATTTGTACTTTTTTTTGCATGTACTTTTTTTTGCAAAGTAAAGCCCTGCTTCATCATACAAGGCCGTTGCACAGAAGTAGTGAAAACAGCTGATCTACAAGCACACAACGCCTCGCACCGCGAGCCGTTGTGTGCTTGTAGATCGGCTGTTTACACTAGTTTAAATCATTTTTAAAACGATAAATGCAAAACAAACGGTTTTGGACATACAAGATTTCCACCCGAAAACGACGATATACTGTCTGTAAATCTACCGTGTAACTCTCAAAGTGTACGAATGGAACAACCTTAACAGTCAATCATTTAGCTGGTGACTCCCTGAAGGTCCCTGGACCCCGCGTTGATTACCATGGCTATAAGGGGATCTTCAACCCTGACATTATACCCTGTGAAAATGACTGTTCTTGCCCTTGTTTAGCCGTTAATACACAGGCCCTGTGGTTTGATGCATTGCACATTCGGCATCCAATAACCGAGATGGAGGGGACATTATGCATTCAGTTTTCCATCATACAACCCTAATTTATAGAGCATTTTCATCAAAGACCATGTCAGGCGGCGAGATCAATGGGTGCCATGTCTGCTGATGTAGATTGATATCGGACGAGAGCGGAATCAGTAACAATTCAGCCCGTGTGTGTGTGTGTACGGTGTGTTTACAGCTCTGTATGCCTCTGTGGCTATTACAATCTAGCGCCTGCCAATGACTTGACAGTCAGAGGGGCTAAGAGCTTCCCCCTTGCCTGTCGGTGATAAGACAGATCTAATCCGTTCCTTTGCTCGGCTGATGTCAGCAGTATCATTAAAATAAACGAATCACTGTATTGCCCCTGCCTCGAGCCCCGAGCATATACCGATACAAGAATCGCCTATTGGCAGAAATCCGTTTATGCCCCCTGTTACGTTATTTTCCCTTTCGTCGACCTTCCGCGGGAAAAGAACACGCACTAATGAGACGCTGTAGGTTTTTTAATGGTAGTCAAAAACAAATCCCTGTTTATTTACATAAATGAGAGTCCGTGTCCCTCGTTAGGCCTCCAAACGAGCTCTTAATTAGTTAATTGGCTTATTACGCCGATAGCTCCCCACGGCAGCCGGTGTGGGTTGGCTGTCATTCATCGCAGGTCTCCACCAGCGAACGCAAAGAGGAGGGTGTCTGACCAGCGAGGGACAGCGAAGGGGAGCAGAGGGAGGGAGTGGGAGGGAGGGAGTGGGAGGGAGGGAGAGAGCGAGCCAGGAGAGGAGCGTGGCAGTATTGCCGCTTGATTTAATAAACTGTGGCAGTTCAGTGGCTCTGCATTCCGGAGCGGGACGGTGGCAATCGCTCCGCCTGCCCTCAATCTCGCAGTGGCGCAGTGGGTGGAGGGGTGACTTTCAATTAGCAAAATGGGCCTAATTAATCAGTGAGGAGGTGATCTGTGATGGGGACCAGCAGCAATGGGGTGAGAGGCCTGTGACCGTGACGCAAGTGACCTTCACTGCTACATATGGGGGAAACCAGAAATTGTGCACATGACAGCGCAGAATCACAATCGCTCAGACGTTACTGAGCAATAGCCCAGGAATATATTGTCGTTGTCGGGTGGAAACCTTGTATGTCCAAAACCGATTGTTTTGTATTTATCATTTTAGAAATGATTTAAACTAGTGAAAACAGGCGATCTACAAGCACACAACGCTTCGCAACGCGAGGCGTGCTTGTAGATCTGCTGTTTTCACTACTTTTGTGCGACGGCCTTGTATGATGAAGCAAGGCTTTGCTTTGCGAAAATGTACAAATTTGAAACTTGGAGATACAAGGTTTCTGTCTGACAGTGACGATATTGTAAGTGAACATCATAATAACACTGTCAGCTGTGTAAATATACATGATAGTATTTGTTTGGGTTTAGTTTGGGATTTCCCTTCCACACGCTCGAATCAGATGTATTGTTAGGTTTTAATTTAGATTTTACAACAATTAATTATGGGCACTTATGGCTCTGCCATTTGTGGTGTTGGAAAAGCAATTCTTCAGTCTAACCACAAGGAGAGCAAAGTGTTATTTATTATGCTGGACTGTACTTTGTTGTCTTTCCCTGGCATGTGGCCTCACAAGGAGTGCCAAAGAATTCAGTTTAACCTATCACTAAAGCTGCAAGCAAATGTCTTCTACAGTTTTCTAAAAAAAAACATATGTTGCTATATCAGGCTCAGACTTTTCCATGTAAAGGACCCCCAAAATTATATGTATTTGGCCACGGACCCCCATCTCAAAATATTTTGTTCCAGGGACCCCCAGATGCAGATTTTAGTTAAAAATCTTCACAAAAGTATAAGTGAAACACTATAAGCTTCTATATCTGCTATTTATGAATAGCCAAAGTATAAAATAATGGTTAAAGTGGTTAAAGACCTAGTGAAATGTAAATTATGTTTTTCACACTTTTAGAGTATGTCCATGGCAGAGCCCTGCAACGGGTCGGGGCCCCGTGGGTACCAGATGGGTACCCGTGTTTGACGGGCGGAGATGGGAGGAATATATGCTATTATAAATGTGCGGGTACGGGGACGGGCGGTGCGCGACTAGACACAGGCGGGTGACGGGCGGGTGACATTTTACTGTGAAAATCAGACACCTGTTTCCGCCTAAAACAACGTCACAAGAGCGCACACAGTGAGCAGCAGGACAGAACCACGGCATGCATGCAGCACTCTTTCCACCTAAACGTCAAGTCACACACATGGAGCGACTGCCGGCTGGAGCGCACACAGTCAGTGAGGAGGACACACAACTGAATAAAGTGGGCGCGCGCGAATGAACTGCTTGCCTAGCGCGACCATTAAACCTTAATATGCAAACGTACAAGTCTGAGGGACTGTGTTTGTTTTATGTCATGATGATGGAGCGCGAGGAAGGATGACTTGCCTGCAAATAAACTTGTCCAATTCAACCACATCCATTGCTGTAATCAGAAAGGTGCATGATTGTATAATATCCACGTGATTCCACGACTATTAGGAGTTCCAATCCCTTTTTTATTATCGTCACATGGGTCCGGTTTGGTTTAGATTACCTCGGGCTGTTTATCATCATAACAGTAGACAGTGATGAACCAAGACAGACAGACAGCGCTAGTGAAGTTCCCTTCAGCTGTGAAAAGCTGGATATGTGCTTCGCCGTATGATGGTGCGTGTCGAGCATAGCAGACGTGCAAGCTCACAAAGCTGCAAGTTCCGACATGCTGTGAGCTTGTAGCTCTGATCAATGCGCGACACCATCGTATGACAAATACAACTGCACACATCAGCGGAGGCAGAAAGCAGCAACAGCAACAAGCTGTCGTGACAGATCATGATACGATTTTAAATGATTGATTGGTTTTAAAGGTTGTTCTACTTTATCCAAATAATAATAGACCTATTAATAATAGGCTTAATAACAGCATTTTCCGACGGCGTGCAGGAGGATCAACTATGGAGTGAAAATGGAGTGCGATGCCACTGGAAGAACGCACGCACGGCTGTAGGCTATTTACTTCAATGCATGTAATCACGGGTAACGGGGCGGGCAACGGGTCCATTTTTTGACGGGCGGGGCGGGTCTGGTTTTGATTTTTAAATAATGACGGATAACGGGCGGTCCACGGATCTGATTAATGACGGGCCGGGCGGGCGCGGGTTGTTGGACCCGTGCAGGGCTCTGGTCCATGGTATGATGCCAAAAAAGAGAAAATAAACGATTGTTGTGTATTTTTATATCAAAAAGTCCCTCAAAATGACTTCCTGTGAACAAAAACGTGCTGCGTGATGACGTAGCAAGACCCTATTTAATATACATGAATCTTGATTGCATTCACGTCTTTGATTCCCATTGCTGTGCATTCCTCCAAACATTACAGAGCTACTCTGTTTTGAATGTCATTCAGGATGACATCCAGATTACTCATTGTAAACTTAATCAGCACACTAAAATATGTAACATTATAAGTTAGAATAATAAGCAACTTGGTTACAAACATTCTGCACAACTGGCCTAGAAGCTAGAAACAAAAACATTAGGCATCACGTGAGTCAGAGTTTACCGTCCCATCGCCTGAAGGTCTGGGCCCTTCTGATTGGTTGATAAACACACAGGTCTCCGTTTCAGACTGGTACTTCAAAATAAAATGACCCAAAAAGCCATTTCAGTCCGACTTTAACCTCTAAAATGACACAGAGGCTTTCCCAGGTTCTAACGGGTTACAGTAAATGGGTCCATGAGTTTCCTGGGAGAAACCTGAGAAGGCTCCTGGAGTTGGTTGGTTGACAACTCTTACAAGCAACGTCTCTATTTCAGGCATTTCATTCTTCGAAGTTGCTTCATTAGTGGAGGGGATAAAGACCCTAAAGTATGTAAAACCAGACCCCCTATAGGACCATGTCAGATTTCCTCATATAAGTCAAGTGCTTGTCAAGTGATTGGCAATCCGCCTTTAGGAAGGAGGTACAGTACAGACAGGCGTCAAATGGGTATGGCAGGGGTATGCAGCTGCCATACCCTGGGTCTAGGGGGGAAAAAAGTTACTTTTAAATATAAATCCATGAATGTCTCTTTTTCCTTCTGTGCTGGTTATGTTGTTAAGTTACAGTAAAATAACTACAAATGCAAAATTTTACAAAATGGTCACTTTAACAAGGTATTATAATAATATTCTCCCCATCTTGATAAAATGGTATATTCCCAGGTTCCGCAGGTCAGCTGCACAGGTGCAATTCATTATTGTTAAGCACATTTACTAAGATGCCAAGTTTAGCTGCACTTGAACAACCATTCCAGGCTGCCATATCCAGCCCAAGAAACCGTATTCTCCCCATCTTGATAAAATGGTATATTCCCAGGTTCCGCAGGTCAGCTGCACAGGTGCAATTCATTATTGTTAATTGTAGCACATTTACTAAGATGCCAAGTTTAGCTGCACTTGAACAACCATTCCAGGCTGCCATATCCAGCCCAAGAAACCGTAGAAACCTGTGTAAAAAACTGTCAAAACTCGTTTTTTTTCACACATTGTGAAAATAGCCGATCTACAGAGCATGTAGATCGGCTATTTTCACAATAACCGTGTTATACACAATAACCGTGTTATACAAAACGTAATGCCTCTTTTCCATGAGGACTCCCATCTTTGCCATACCCTAGCTTTTGCTGAACTGACGCCACTGAGTACAGATGTGGCGATGGGCATGCTTTGAGTGATCCACTAGGCCCACAGTGGGGAGCGTTAGCTTGGATGAGCTTGACAGTGCCTTGTAGGCACTCCACTCCACTGTACGCCTTTCTATAATGGCCTACAGGATGCAAGCTGCATGGTTAATATGTCCAGTATGAAGAGACACGTGGGTGTGCACTGTGCAGTGCACATGATTGCATGTGGGTATTTACACAGTGAGCATATTTGAAGGTGCATACGGTACCTGTTTGTGTGTGCGTGCGTGCAGGCAGGCGTGCTTGAGCAAATGGCGTGGGCACCAGCAACAGTGCCGCTGCGTTTGCAGTAGACCCTGGCAGAACTCTTAAGGCTAGAATGTTTGCACTTGACTAAAAGCAGAACGCCCACGTGCGCCAAGGCTTTTCATAACTAGCTGTCTATTATATAATCTATGTGCAACTCGATACTAGCATCTGCAGGATCTCTCTCTCTCTCTCTCTCTCTCTCTCTCTCTCTCTCTCTCTCTCTCTCTCTGTCTGTCTTTCTCACGGCCCGGATAACATGGATCACTTCAGAGGCTAAGTTGCACAAAATGGTGTTACAAAGGGTGCAAATTATCAAAGAATACATTTGCTTTCCGTCCATCACCATATAGCATTGTGTGTTGTTTAATTGACTGTGAACCTGTTGGTATGCATCCAACTTGAACTCGGCAGACAACAGGCGCCCCCCAAACGAGTCTGAGGGGAAATAAGAGCGAGCAACAAATTAGTCCATTACCATGCATGTCAGAGCTCTCTGTTTGCGTTGATTGGGGATGTGATGGACTTGATAGGCATGCAGTGTGGAAAAATAACACAGTAAAACAACAACAATCGTGAGATGATCTGCACGCGCTGCTGCTATCTGTTCTTCTTCAGTGCCACCCAGGTACATTTTACGCATCACATCCCCAACACTTTATGAGCTTGTAGATCAGCTATTTTAATAATAATTCAGAAATGTCTTGTGGTTAAGTGGTTAACTTTCAACCTTATCTTCATGTTATTGATCCTCAGTAAATGCTCATTTTAATATGGAACCATCTCTACTCTGCAGGCACGTGCACACGTAGACATCAAAGGGGGCTTGAGCCCCTGCCCCTTTACCCATATGTAAAAAGTGCCCTCTCCAGACCATGAATGCAGTTTTTACTATGGTGAAAGAAATGCCCATGCCATTCCTGAAGGCAGCATTCAAAAGAATTGCCTTGTCCAAACTCTCCTGAAATCCATGCCGTTATGCCACATCTCCAGTATTCACTTGATTATACTTAGTTTAGTGTTCTATCAAGTACTGAAAATAGCCGACCTCCAAGCTCACAACACGTTGCAGGGCGACGCGGTCAAAGTCGTGAAGCAAACAGCCGTCGGCAACGGGGTCCCACCCCCTCTACTGAACTCTTTGGTTCCCATGGCGACGCGTCTATGCAGCAGACGGAGTAGACGCTATGTGGGAAGGGACCTTCTGGCGTTGTAGAGACGGCTGCGACGGCGGCAGCTTTATCTATCGAGCACTGAACGTTTCCAGTTACCGTACATATCATTTTGGGGGTCCTTGACATGAAAAGTTTGAGAACCACCGATATACAGTAGCAACATACGTTTTTTTTTTTCTGTTTTTTTTTTTTACAGAAAACTGTTCTAAATTATCAGTGGTTCTCAAACTTTGCCATGTCAAGGACCCCCAAAATGATATGTATTTGGCTGCGGACCCCCATCTCAAAATATTTTGTTCCAGGGACCCCCAGAAGCAAATATTTGAGTTAAAAATGTTCACTCTGAATTTGGATCTTGCCTCAAGCTAGATGCAGAATAGATACACGCATTTCAGCATGCTAATGGTCCAGGAAGAGAGACGCTGCATTTCCTATCAGCCTGGTATCCCCACCGATGATGCCATTGGGAGGCAGGATTCTGAACTGCCCACGACCCACCTCTGAGACACAGAGCCAGTAGACGGAAGTGGGGCCGTCTTACTGTAGCATTAACGTACTGAGCGTTCGTGAAGAAGACCAATTATATGAAGATAAACATGAAAATGGGCAAAGTACTCCTTTAATTGGTTAAGTGGTTAAGTGGCTGATCAATATTTTAACATTACCGTCTAAATGGAATTACCCCAGCGAATGAAACGGCAGAAAGGTTTCTCAATAGCGTGGTGGTGAGTTGGATGGAAACACGACCGCTATGCCATTATGCATAGCAGTCGATTCTTCATCAGAAAGTGCCCTTTTGCACTCTTTTGCTTCCTTCCATGAGGCCCATAGGGCAGGAGCCTATCTTCTGTTTCCTTTGCGTGAGGCAGCTTGATGAACAAGTACAGCCCCTGGACATGACGCTAGTATGTCGCAGGGACTTACCCAGGGACATGCTGGGCCCCTGATTCAGCCCGGGAAAAAGAGTTGGAGAGTTGCGCGCTATAGAGAGCGCTGCTGCTACTCAAAGATTTGCCATTTCAGATCATGACAAGTGACAAGCCAGTGGGCCAATTACTGTACATGAGTTATATTTCGCCGTTGTCGGGTGGAAACCTTGTATGTCCGAAACCGTTTGTTTTGTATTTATCATTTTAAAAATGATTTAAACTAGTGAAAACAGCCGATCTACAAGCACACAACGCCTCGCACCGCGAGGCGTTGTGTGCTTGTAGATCGGCTGTTTTCACTACTTACCCGACAGTGACGATTTACTTTGTTGGCAGCCCAGCCCCCAAAATGGCTGACATTTTATTTTTATTTTTTTCCTAATGGCCAGCCTGGACTGGCCGGGAATGAACCGGCCGTTCGGGAGTTGTCTGGCTTTTCCCAATGGCCAGCATGTCCCTGGACTTACTCCAATCCAACCCTTGATGCTAAGTGCCAAGCAGGGAGGCAATGGGTACCATTTTTCAGTCTGTTGGTATGACCCGGCCTGGAATCCAACCCCGTCCCCGACCGCTTTGTTTTGTTTCCCCCCGTTTGTTTCCCCAACCCCTATTAAAATGCTCGAGTAGCCTAGTGTAGTCTTGCCAGTCGCTATGAGTTGGACTAAAAGATGCATATACCAAACAAAATTTCCAAAAGCAAAGCTATACGCCGCATCAAGGGGTTTATTAGGTAGGCCCTAAAAGTATATCCTTGAGTGCAGGGGAATATTTTGGGTTAAAACTGTTTCCGGTTTGATAGTTCCGGCCAAAGTGTAGTCTGTCTAGGACTACAACATGTGACGTAAAGTGGTTTCCGCTCCCAATCGGATCAAACCCCGAAAAGTGAAGGGACCCTTGGCTACCACAAGGCTGCTGAGCTGGTTTGCTTCCTTTGCAGCCGGATAAACTCATACTGTAGGTGTCCATGAATGTTACCGCCTCACCTGCAGTAATGGTGGCTGAGTTTCATCCATGTCTGACATGGTGAGTTTTTTCAGGAGTGACATGCTGCTGGAGACATTGCTGCGACACGTTGCTCCTTCTGAGAGGCAGGGGCGTCACACCAAATTCTGGGCCCTGGGTACAAGGATTCACTGCAGGACCCCTGGGAATTTTAACTATTGAAAAATAGCAGATATACAAGCTCACAGCGCGGCACCGAGTGCCGCGCTGCGAGCTTGTATATCTGCTATTTTTGAAAAATCTTGAAAATGTGTGCAAGAAACCTATGTCAAGGACCCCCAAGATGATATGTATTTGGCCACAGAACCCGATCTCAAAATATTTAGTTCCAGGGACCCCCAGAAGCAAAATTTGAGTTAGAAATGTTCGCTTAAAAAATACATATATTCAAAGATTTTCACACATTTTCACAACTTTTCAAAAATAGCAGATCTACAAGCTCGCAGCGCGGCACTCGGTGCCGCGCTGTGAGCTTGTATATCTGCTATTTTTCAATAGATAAAGTTATTAGGGCCCCTCCACCTTGGGCCCCAGTAACTCAGTCCCACTTTCCTACCCCTTGTGACGCCCCTGCTGAGAGGTCCAATTATATTAAGTTGCACTACAAGCTCACCGCGCGTCCTGCTGCAATGCGTTGATAGCTTGTAATGTAGACCAGGGGTCTTCAACAGGGGGTCCGGGACCCCTAGGGGGTCCTTAGAGTTACTACAGGGGGGCCGCCAAATCCTTGTGTGATAGGATAATTCTTTTAAATTAAATTAAGAACTTAAAACCTCGCATCCCTATTCCGAGGAGAATTTTAGCCAAAAATAGCAGATCTACAAGCTCTCAACGCCTCGCAGCGAAAGGCGTTGAGAGCTTGTAGATCGGCTATTTTTGGCAAATAGGTTTGGTGTAGAGGTAAAAAAAAAAGAGCAATATCGACGATTTAAGTGGTTAAATGCCTAAAAATACACATTAACATGAATCCAACATAGACTGATGACAGTGCTGTCAAACAAGTCGAAGAAAATCTGCATAACGCATTTATACAATATGTAGAGGGGGTCCCTGCTTCATCTCTCTCTCAGTTAAGGGGTCCTTGGCCTGAAAACGTTGAAGACCCCTGATGTAGACTGTCTATTTTCCGTGCACGACACTGGCACACAGCTAAGTAAAAATCACCCTTAACTCTCTTCCCACACTGTCAGGGAATCACAATGGAATTTGTTCCACCATGGGGAGTTCTTTTTTGGCAGTTAATACTAATCTGTCTTAATCTAACTTAAAGTATTGATTAAATGCCATTCTCTCATTGTCTTCATGAATAAATAAGGTTCGGGATAAGTTATTAAAAAAAGATTGCTTAGCATTCGTTGTTTTCCTTGTATTATCCATCTTCAGGCACACAGCATCATGTCGGGTTGGATAAGTACGGGCATGCACACACACACACACACACACACACACACACACACACACACACACACACGCACACACACACACACGCACACACACACACACACACACACAAACACACACACACATACTGTACATACATACTGTATACGCACACAATATAGTTTTATATACAGTATATAAAAAGTGGAAGATGAGATGAAGCTGTGAGTATAGTGTCTCTGTGATAATGCATTGCAAAAAGAGAGAAGGGAAAAGTATACCTCACGAGTCACTGCAGATCTTTCGACTTTCTTTTGATTCTTTCGCTGGGGCATTTATCTGTGTCTGGGCGCCCAAGAGCCCTTTCTGGAACTCTCCGAGAGGCGATCAGTGAAGCAGAGTGTGGGTGGGGTAGGGGTTTACAGATCACTGCCTTTAATTGTCCCTGATGGGCGGCACCCATGGCCACACTATGAGACTACCCTGCTTGGATGGCTCGGTCGGTCAGAACGTGTGCACACAGTGTTTGTGTGTGTGTGTGCTGTGCACGGCACGCACACATTTGTGTGCCTGTGGGGGTGTACTGTATACCAGGCACGTGCACACGTACTGTAGACATGAAAGGGGGCTTGAGCCCCTGCCCTTTTAACAGTCTGTAAAAAGTGCCCTCTCCAGACCATGAATGCAGTTTTTACTATGGTGAAAGAAATGCAAATGCCCTCTTTCCATGCCATACCTGAAGGCAGCATTCAAGAGAATTGCCTCGTCCAAACTCTCCTGAACTTCAATGTATCATCTTATGTTAACAGAATTGCCCTCTCTGTGTAGAAATCCATGCCGCCCGCCACATCTCCAGTATTGCCTTTTGTATGCTTAGTTTAGTGTGTTATCAAGTACTGAAAATAGCCGACCTCCAAGCTCACGAGCTTGGATGTCTGCTATTTTCAATATTTTCACCAAAAAGGCCCTTTTAGAAATTTCAGCCCCTGGCCCCTGCCTCTCTAACATTCTCTGCACGTCCCTGCTGTATACGCGCGCGATACGCGCACGCACGCGCGCGCGTGTGTGTAAGAAGAGAGGAAGCGATCTGGCAGTTTTTTTGTTCGCTTGCTTTCCCTTTCAACTCTCATCTCATCAGCGTCTCATCACATGACCGTCATGTTGTCACTCCCTCCGCAGCACGACGTCAACACCAGGGCCCTCATTTTCATTAAAGCTGCTATTTCAGGCTGCAGCCTGCGTCCTCTTCTCCATATAGTACACACAGTTATAAGTTATGAGCTTCCACAGCGCTACAGAATCCTGTCAGGATTTCAGGCTCATTTGACCCTTTCCCCCAGAAAGGGATTTGCGCAGTGCGATCACGCTCCTTTGCCGGCGCCAAGGCTGTCGCTCATGTTGACAGATTTTTTTTTCTTCTCCTTCCTTTTTATCTTTGCTCTGAGCAGCGGTCCACCATGCATTTTTATGCTTCTGTCAAATGGAAATGAGAGCATTGATGTTTGGTTGCCCCTCGCTGAATGACAGTGGAAAGTTTACAAGTGCAGCTCACCCCGCCAGGGGAAGGCCGGGCTAAAAGCCCAACCCAGGACCTCTTTAGACAGTGGGGACCGAGACCTCCCGCACAGGGGCGTCCCACCACATTCTGGGCCCTGGGTACGAGGATTCACTGCGGGGCCCCCCGTGAATGTTCTTCATAGGTGGAGGAGGGGGTTTAACCCATTTAGATGCTTTATTATGCATTAGTTTGTGCTTTAAATATTTAAAAATAGCAGGTACACAAGCTTCCAGGGACCCCCCCCCCCCACCCCCCCACCCCCCAAAAAAAATACATAAATAAAAAAACATTTTAGTTACAAAGTTCGCATAAAAAAATACATTATATTCAAAAGATTTGCACACATTTTCACGACTTTTCAAAAGTAGCAGATCTACAAGCTAGCTGTGAGCTTGTATATCTGCTATTTTTCAATAGCTAAAGTATAAAATAGTTAACGCCTCTCCACCTTGGGCCCTAGTAACTCAGTCCCACTTTTCCCCCCCTTGTGACGCCCCAGCCTCTTCAGACAGTGGGGAACGAGACCAACCGCTTCTGCACTCGTGGCTTTCAGGGGACCCCAAGTGGCCCGGGCGATTCAGATAATTAGCAAATGAAGTGGTTTCACTATAGAAGTCAGCGGGCCCATAGCGTTGGCCCTCTAGCAAAAGCCGATACTGACAGGCATGCATTTAATAACTGTAATTATCCATGTCCCCCCCCCCCTTTCCCTCATCCTGACAAGAGTTCATCCGCACGCAAAAAGGATTGTTGTGTTGAGATTTATGTCCGAGCTAATGTATTTCTCGCTGTGTTGAAAATCTTCATTATCTAAATAACCCGGGAGCTGTGGCCCATTATAGTGACACTGTATCATTAAATTGTAGTAAAAAAAGAGTCCTTATACTCATTATGCAGACATGTGGTAATTATGTTATTGGTATTAGACTTTGATCTTTCTGAGCTTGACCTTGGTAAGCCTGTAGATATACTAATGTTAATGTATCATTGTATACCTTGTTAAAAGGATTATATGAGAAAGGACAAGAAATATATCTTCCACTTTTGTGTGTGTGTGTTTGTGTGTGTGTGTGTGTGCGTGCGTGCGTGCGTGCGTGCGTGCGTGCGTGCGTGCGTGCGTGCGTGCGTGCGTGTGTGTGTGTTTGGGGTGCAATCACTTCCAACAATTGCAAGGGCAAATTTGGCCATAGATCTATCAGTTTGTCCATACATCAAAAACTACCGTAGGTTCTGTATATCAAGCTGTTGTAACATAATGTTTTTTTTTAATTGAACAGTAAGGGGTGACGGCGTTGCAGAGAAGGGCGTGGTCTGGCACATAAATTAATGAGCATCTCTCTGATCGTCAAAGAAATCTCTTATTACCTTTAATTGGAAACTGTCAACAGGTCTAGACTCCTTGCAGATGTCAACTTAACAACCCATGTAGACTCCCTGATTCACTGCTAATATGGCTACAGTACTGTATCTCAACTGCTGTGCTGATGTTGGTGACTGCATTTCCCTAGCAGGTTCAGTAAAGATATTGTTTTATCTTACGGTATACCGGGTATATTCTTGATTTGATACTGTCACAGGTTACCCCACTAATATTACATTCATAACATTTTCGGTCATAATATTTGTTTGCAGAGAAGCAAACCAAGCATTATAGTTTTACCTACAGTAGACTGTTAATTCCTGGCATCAGAATGATCCAAATATATTTTTCTTTCCTAAGTATGTTCTTTGTATTCATAACCACACATTGAAATACTTTCACCTGTGGATTAAAACAGTCTACATGATAGACAGTAAATCTTTTACATTTAATTGTTCTCTTTTTCTTGATACAACTGAATGGCTTTCTTTTGAGGACAAATATATCCTAGTTGTCTTTTCTTTTTTTCCCCCACACAAAGCAATTGGCCACCTGGCATCAAAGTCCCTTCCAATATCAGTGCCTCCTGCATCAGCCAGCTCTGTGCCAGAAACTCATTAGAACTTCCACCAAGCAGAGATGAGCATCACGGGACAGACGGAACCAGGAGCAAACGATAAAATTGACTTTCAAAAAGATTCGAGCAGTAGATCCCATGCGCCGATAAGGAACCAGGATTTTTTTATTTTTAAATCACATGTAGAATTGGATCAGTCACTTCAGATAGGCGTAGCAATTCACAAGGGAGCGACTTAGGGCCGGTTGGTGGTGGAGCCCGCAGTGATGCCTAGCCAGGAAACAGCTAGGTAGCATCAGAGGCAGGGGGGCCCCGAACGTAACGCAGGCCTTTTTGATGGATGAGCTTTAGCCCCCCGCGCGCCGCGCTGCCTGTTCCCCCTGCCATGTTCAACACGGAGGGGGACAAAAGGGAGCAAGTGCTGTTAGAGGCTGGAAACACAGCGCAGTGACATGTGCCCACGAGCACCCTCCCTCCCTCCCTCCCCTTACTTTTTTTTTGCCTCTAATAAATCCAGGCCCTGCAGTAGATCAATGTCGCCCATCCAGTGCATGCGTAATAAGTCCGAGCTGATCTGCGTGGCAGGACTGCTAACACGCTTGAGCGGCCTAATTAAAGGGATCACTGTAAATCATCCCGGCGGACGGTTGGCAGTCGAGGCGTGTCCGACACACTCTGAACTTTAGCCCTCGCCGGCCAACTTGTCTCACCACAGCAGAGCCGCCAACCTAGTCCTCTGTGCGGACACCGCTAACAAGCTATAAACCTAGTCCTCTGTGCGGACACCGCTAACAAGCTATAAACCTAGTCCTCTGTGCGGACACCGCTAACAAGCTATAAACCTAGTCCTCTGTGCGGACACCGCTAACAAGCTATAACGTGGCCCGGACGGACTCCTGTGCTGTCCGGGCAGGATTTAACCCGACCGGGTACACAAATCTGTGTCACTTTAGATTTGAACTACTTTAACCATTGTTTTATGCTTTAACTATAAAAAGAATAGCAGATATACAGATCTGCTATTTTTGAAAAATCATGAAAATGTGTGCAAGGCTTTGAATGTTTTTGACCCGATACAAATCTCTCTCAAACATTTTCATGTCAATCCCGGCCCGCATCTCAAAATATTATGTAGGACCCCCCCCCCCAGAATAAAATATTTGAGTTACAAATGTTCGCTTCAAAAAAGATTATATTCAAAGATTTGCACACATGTTCATGATTTTTCAAAAAAAATAGCAGATCTACAAGCTCGCAGCGTGGCACTCGGTGCCGCGCTGTGAGCTTGTAGATCTGCTATTTTTCAATAGCATAAAATAATGGTTAAATTTAGAGTGACACGGATGCACGTCTAAACGGGTTAAACAAGGCTGCTCTCTCCATTGTCCTCCCCTACACTGTGTGTGTGTGTGTGTGTGTGGCTGGAGGAAGCCTGGTCTGGTGCATGGTTGCAGGCTGATATATTGGTGGTGGTGGGCTGGAGGAGGGGCAGTTCCATGTGCTGTTCCTTGAAGCCATTTCAGAAGCACTTATAATCTCTTTAGAGGGGGAGCAGAAGAAATATATTGCTCCCCCCCCCCCCCTTCCCATCACAAACACTCTGGAAAGGAAGCAAACTAGAACAGAGGCAGTGTGGGGACACAC
Source organism: Nannobrachium achirus (assembly GCF_963921795.1). Lineage (NCBI taxonomy): Eukaryota > Metazoa > Chordata > Actinopteri > Myctophiformes > Myctophidae > Nannobrachium > Nannobrachium achirus. Next base: position 34,831,381 of record NC_137811.1, on the reverse strand, counting down.
AACACATAAAAATAAATCAGCTGATTTAATCAGGATTGCACGCCTGTCTCTCAACAAAGCATGGGTTTTTTTTTTTACTCCCTGCCTCCTCCGAGGCAATAAGTAGGCAGCTCTGTCAGCAGTGGTGGGGGCGACGACGAGTCGACGACTGCCGCCTCGCGCCGATATCCGAGAAAACGAGTTGCCGCGGGTCCGCCGGGGGCACTCTACTTCCAGGTACTTTTTAATTAGCGGTGCTTTAAGACCTGTCTTCGAGGCGCGGAGAAGAAAATACAACTGAAACAAGCTCTGTCAGTGTAAGTTATTATCCAAGTAACCAGTTGAATTTTATAATTAAGAGACCCGGGGTAAGGTGGTGGGAGCGGGGAGTCTGAGGAGGTATTCGAGGTCACACCTACCTGGCACTGCCTACAGTATAGCCATAGCCCCTGGTATAGTAGCTCAGCACCCCCCATACACACAGGGGTGTCGCACCAAATTCTGGGCCCTGGGTACAAGGGATACACTGCGGGCGTGCCATGAATGTTCTTCACAGGGGGAGGCCGGGAGGGGGTTTAACCCATTTAGACCGGGAACGCATTATTACGCATTGTTGTGTGCTTTAACTCTTGAAAAATAGCAGATATACAAGCTCACAGCGCGGCACCGAGTGCCACGCTGCAAGCTTGTAGATCTGCTATTTTTGAAAAATCGTCAACATTTTTTTTTTTTTTTTTTTTTTTAAACCTATGTTTCTGACAACATGGTGCTCAAACCTTTTCATGTGAAGGACCCCCAAAATGATATGTATTTGGCCACGGACCCCCATCTCAAAACATTTTGTTCCAGGTGCCCCCCAGAAGCAACATTTGAGTTACAAATGTTCGCTTAAAAAAATACATCTATTCAAAGATTTGTGCACATTTTCACGACTTTTCAAAAATAGCAGATCTATTATAAAATAATTAAGGCACCTACACCTTGGGCCCTAGTTACTCAGTCCCACTTCCCCCCCCCCCCCTTGTGACACCCCTGCCCATACACACACACACACACACACACACACACACACACACACACACACACACACATCCACACACACACACACACACACACACACACACACACACACACACACACACACACACACACACACACACACACACACACACACACACAGCAGCACACCTCAGTAGGGAATCCAGGCACTGGAGGAGCAATTCTAAGCCAAGTTGGAGGAGGACGAGGAGAGAGAGTAATGGGAAGGTCTTGGAAATCATTGCATGAAACACAGGATTTCTCGCCAAGGCCTATATTCACTCTACTGAAGTCGTGAAACCCTGCCAGAGCATTGCATGCGCGGTACACACCGAGCCTTGGTGGCGGAGGCGGCGCCTCCTTGATGTAAATACGACTCGGATAACAAGACAAGGTAGGAACAAAATAGAGCAGAACCTCCGCAGGTTTTCCTTGCCTCAGGGACGGAAATCACACAGGCAAGGCGCCGGTGAGGAGCAGGGGGACGTGGCGGGGGAGAGAAAGGCCTTCCGATTCATAAACAAGGCTAGAAGTATTTTAGGCAAAAATATATATAACGGAAGAAAGAGTATAGCGCCGCTTCGATCTTATATCTCCGTCAACGTCAGGCGCTTTAAGACAGTTGATGGGAGGATATACAGTGGACTGTGTATACCGTTTAACCCGACTGACACACTTGGTGATTCACACTGGCTGTCTGACAGACAAACCGCCTTGCCAGGGTGAGCTGACTGACACAGTGACTTGCGGCAACACAGAGTCTCATTATGGGTATAGAGGAGAGAAGGGGGGGGGGGGGGGGGAGAGAGAGAGAGAGAGAGAGAGAGAGAGAGAGAGAGAGAGAGAGAGACCCCTATATACGTTTTTTTCCTGCGGCCTCTTTGCCTTGCCGCCGCCCAGGGACGTGCAGAGAATGTTAGAGAGGCAGGGGCCGAAATATCTAAAAAGGGCCTTTTGGTGAAAATATTGAAAAATAGCAGACCTCCAAGCTCACAACGCGTCGCAGCTTGGAGGTCTGCTATTTTCAACTACTTGCATTCATTGTCTGGAGAGGGCACTTTTTTTTACAGACGGATTAAAGGGCAGGGGCTCAAGCCCCCTTTGATGTCTATGTGTGGATTTGTGAACTGTTGCGACAAAAGAAGGCTAGAAACACAACCACCCTAAGGACTACAAACCATGGATTGACATCTAGACCTACTGCACATACAGTATGAAACAGAGCTGATACCTTTAAATGCATTTTGAGGAAAATAATGCTGCTATTTATACCCTGTATATATATAAAATGTCAAAATGCGACATGGCTCTGTTTACACAACGCTGTACCCCCTCCAACTGTATATATGTTCCCCATTTTCAACAGTTTTTATTGTATTTGTGATACTTGCTTTGGCAATGTAAACGTATGTTTTCTCATGCCAATAAAGCTCCTTTGAATTGAAAAAAGTGTGCACGTGGCATGCCGCCGCCCCACCCCTCCACACCCCTCCACACCCAGCTGGAAGGGTAAGCTGCGGTGCTAAGAGGCAGACAGTGGAGGTTACGTGTAAAGATCACTTCTTGTCTCGGGCGAAGAGGTGAATGGGGATTTAATGAAAGGAACGACATCATCAATGGCGGGAGACGAGCGGTGCCGTCTCCCGAGTCTGAGGGGGGCGTGTTTGTATTTCTCAGATCAATAGCCCTTACAATGATGCCCCGAAAGACAATTTATGAAGCATAAAGGACAGGCACACTGGTTCGGCTCCGACAGAGACACCCCTCCCTCCCCTTTCCCTGCACCTCCCAGAGACCTCTCTCCTCTCTCTCTCTCTCTCTCTCATTGTCTTTCGCTCTATTCCCTTTCTCTCTCTTTCGCATATATCTTTAGCCTTTCCCTGATTCTTTGTCATCTATTGATCTCTCTCTCTCTCTCTCTCTCTCTCTCTCTCTCTCTCGCTCTGCCCTCTCGTCTGCGGCGGTTTGGCCGCTGCGTACATTCCCCCCATTTTTAAACTATCTGTTGTCTTTCCAGGGTTTTTTCCCTGCCTATGTCCTTCTCTCTCTCATCCATTTCTGGCCTGCATGCTTTTTTGTTATTCATCGTTTTATCTTCCTCCCGTCTACAAATACATTGCTTTTTATTCCGTCTGGGGCCTTCCTCTCCTCTCCTCCATCCCTATCACCCCCCACCTCTCTCTCTCTCTCAATTTCTCTACCATCACTCTTCTCCCTCTCTATGTCTCTCTCTGTTGCTCCCCCCCTTCACCCTCGCTCCGTGCCAGCTGTGTGATGAGCCAGGGGCTGATAAGCGGTGGTCAGCCTCTCTCCAGATGGCGGCACCAAGAGCAGCTGGTGGTGGCGGTTTTGTGTGTGTTTGTCTGCGTGTGTGTGCGTGCGTGCGTGCGCGTGCGCGTGTGTGTGTGTGCGTGCATGTGTGTGTGTGTGTGTGTGTGGGGGGGGTCTCTCGGAGGAGTATGCGTGCATGGGTGGGGGTGGGTATACATTTACATTACAGCTTTGTTTGCGCGCCCAGGTGAGAATGGGCAGCATGCACAAAAGAAAATCAGTTGTCAACCAAGGCACGGTGGTGTGGCAGATGAGTCAGTGTCTCTTGAGACACACACACACACACACACACACACACACACACACACACACACACACACACACACACATACACACACACACACACACACACACACACACACACACACACACACACACACACACACATACACACACACACACACACACACACACACACACACGTATATGTACGCATACGGTACATATTGTCGTTGTCGGGTGGAAACCTTGTATGTCCAAAACCGTTTGTTTTGTATTTATCATTTAAAAAATGATTTAAACTAGTGAAAACAGCCGGTGCGAGGCGTTGTGTGCTTGTAGATCGTCTGTTCTCACTACTTGTGTGTGATGGCCTTGTATGATGAAGCAAGGCTTTGCTTTGCGAAAAAATGTACACATTTGAAACTTGGAGATACAAGGTTTCTGCCCGACAGTGACGATATACATGTACGTGCACACGGCTCACATCCTCTGTCGCCCGGAGGTGTTGTGTTGACGCCTGGGCTTCGCGGAGGGAACGCAGCCCCTGGTTGGCTCGGGGATTGGCGTGTGTGGCGCGCGTGTGTGTGTGTGTGTGTGTGTGTGTGTGTGTGTGTGCCTCCCCCAGATGACATCCCTGCCATGTTGGAGCCTGGGGGAGCGGTGCATCTCGCCGGAGGTTCGCTCCAGTATGCAAATGAGGCAGTGATCTAAGTGAGCAACGCTATTGTGTTCAGGCTAAAAGCGGGTGCGGAGTTACGCAACCTCATGAGTATAAGGCCAACGTGGCTCTGAATAAAGTAAAGCGACTGAAGGGAGTCTGATCGCTTTTCTTCCATGTGAGTCATTGTTGTGCCGTCGTGTCGCCTGTGATGCAGTGCTAATTGCTGCATGTCATTGGTATACCGATGGATGTGATATCATTGACCTTTTGTTACTGTATGTCACAGTGTTGTGTATGCAGGGTTTGATTTGTAAAAGAAAAAAAAATAAGGGGGACACGGTATAATATACTTCATCGTATGACAAATGACAAACATACCAAATGTACAAGTTTGAGCTTGTAGATCTGCTATTTTTGGAAATAAATTGAATCAATCCTATATCGACGCCTTTAGGGCCCTTTAGGGTGGAATTCGCACAGGACAGAATTCATTTGCGTGTGGTTGGTTGTTTAAAGTGATAGTTCACCTATTTTTGACATAAAGCTGTGTGAAATACTTGCCATTAAAACAGTGGTTAAAAATGTATTAATTGATTACCAGAGTCCCGTGGTCAGAGTTCTGGTCAGTTTCTAATGAATATTAAGTAGTTCCAATGGGGTGGGGGCCATTTGGCGTGGCCCAATCATTGAAAATAGATTAATCCACAAAACTAGCGTAATTTGTATTGTTGGCCTATTTCTACCATATAGAGCGAGGTTTCGTTCTGATCAGCTGCCTGCAAAGCACCTTGTTTTGGGGAAATACGTTGCAGCGGCGTAGTGATACTGGACACAAAAAATAGTACCATGTGACAGAGGGGTCAAAGTTGAACAAAAGTTGGTCTATTTGGTAGAAATAGGTCAACAATACAAAAGAAGCTAGTTTTGTGGATTCATCTATTTTTAATGATTGGGCCATGAGCCCCTACCAAATCACCGGAACTACTTTATATTCATCTAAAACTGACCAGAACTCTGACCATGTGACTCTGGTAATGGATTAATACATTTGTAACCATTATTTTAATGGCAAGTATTTCACACAGCTTCATGTCAAAAATAGGTGAACTATCCCTTTAAGTTGGACAAAATGTGGACAAATTTGACTGACGTCTGACATCATAGATTGTTATAGACCACATGAGACTCACACAATATGTCCATATATGGGCATTCCAAGCTATGGGCTTAACATTGATGACATCAGGGACAAGGACGACGGAATGTGATGTCACAACAATGCGATGTCATAGGTCAGTAGACGTTGACGTTACTGACGTTACTGACAAGATGTGATGGTTTTCATAGTTAACTGTGACCTACAATAGACTAATGTGAGGTGCTCTCACAGTGTTGATGTGTACACTGCATTTCACAATGCATAGGATGGAATCAGACTCGTAACAGTCAACTCTCAAACACCAACTAAGTTACATTGGAATGTTTTTTTTTTTGCGTGTCTGTCTGTAGAACCCATGCTTCTGTAAAACAGAAGTGACATTCTAAATGAGCTCTTATGTAAACAGAGTGTGCTCTTACCCATTACAAGGAGTTACGTCATCCTGTGCTCCCCCATGCTACACATACCGTACATACTGTATGCATAATTAAATACACAGACACATTTAAATACACACCACACACATGCGTGTGCAGCATGTGTAAACACTTCCAACACATAAACACTTACAGTACTTGTGCTGTACACACACACAGACACACGGTCACCTCAGTTGACCCATTGATTTCAACACTAGGGATGGGACGCTAAGCGATATTATCGTTTATCGTGATAAAAAACACTCACGATAATCGTCTGGTGGAGATTTATTTTATCGTGAAATCGTCCTCTGTCATGCACTGGGATCAATTCACCTTTTATTTGCCGAGCTGCATATCCGGTACCGTAAAAGGTACCTTTATATATATATATATATATATATATATATATATATATATATATATATATATTAGGGGTGCAACATATCGAACCGAATATCGAAAATCGAACCGAACCGAAAAATATCGAACCGAATGACCCTGTAGCGAACAATACAATACAATACCATTCCATATCCACATTCCCCTGGAACCCCCTCAAGGACCCCTAGGGGTCCGCAGAGCCCACTTAGAGAACCACTACCCTAGAGGTTGGGTACTGTATTGTTCAAAGTTAAAGAAAAAATACATAGTTATAAAAAAACATTTATAAATCAAGGACATTTCTGTTTATTTTTTGTATCGAAAAAATATCGAACCGTGACAACAAAATATCGAACCAAATCGAACCGTGAATTTTGTGTATCGTTGCACCCCTAATATATATATGTTCTTGACACTTGTCTTTTTGTCACTCTCTATCAAATATCTTTGCCAAAAAATTGCCGATCTACAAGTTCACAACGCGTCGCATGTTCCTCCCCAGGATAATGGAATTTGGTTATCGCGATAATATCGTAAATCGCGATTTCTTTTTTATCACAATAATGTGAAATGTTCATATCGTCCCATCCCTATTCAACACTGTTTACTGCACCCCACCATCGGTATTTGGAACTTTGGATCCAAATGCCGGCCCTTCCCTGCGGCTCAGCTTAATTGTTGAACTTCAGACAAGGCCTGCATTCTTAGAGCCATGCATCAGCGGGGGGAAAAGGGAGTGCGGGGGAGAGATGGACGGCCTCCAAGGGGGCTCGAGGTACACAAGAGAGAAAAAGGGGGGTGGGAGAGTCATAGGGAGGAGGGGAGAGAGAAAGAAAGAAAGAAAGATGGGGAGAGAAAAGGGAGCGAAGAAGAAGAAGCAGCTCCCGTGCATGACAATGAGGAAACCCATTCAATTAGCGGGGCTTTATGGCCCCTGATGTTGATTACCTCAGACAGGCCGGCAAGTCCCATCCTGTTGCTGATTAACCCGTGTAGAGCGGGAACGCATTATTACGCCTTATTCTCCTTTTGCACAAAGCAGTGCATTGCAAGATAGAGGGCGCCAGATCCCTTTTAGTCACACCCTACCACTACTTCCTGTTCATCCACAGAGCATTGATTCTAGTTGTTTTCTCCATTAGATTTCTTTTCACTTTTTTCAACTTTTATTACTTGGGATGGTAAAAAGATGAGGCAGACAAATAAAATGTATTTTGACAAGTAATACAAGTTGAAAAAAGTGAAAAGAAAGCACTTTAATCTAATGGAGAAAACAACTAGAATCAATGCTCTGTGGATGAACAGGAAGTAGTGGTAGGGTGTGACTAAAAGGGATCTGGCGCCCTCTATCTTGCAATGCACTACTTTTTGCAAAAGGAGAATTGTTTTGTGCTTTAACTATTGAAAAATCGCAGATATACAAGATCTGCTATTTTTGAAAAGTCTTTGAGAATGTGTTCTTTGAATATTTTTCGACCCGATTCTATGAAATGTCTTCTAAATCCGTTTTTTTTTTAAACGCACGTTTCTACGTCCAGTGGTTTTCCTTTCCGACCGCCAAAATAAAAGCCTGTGTTTCCCGGGTCTCAAAATATTGTGTATCAGGGACACCACCCCAGAATCAAATATTTGAGTTCCCTTTTAAAAAATATATATATATATTTGAAGATTTGCACAAATTCTCATGGTCTTGCGAGCACTGCGAGCTTGTATATCTGCTATTTTTCAGTAGCTATAAAGTATAAAATAACTCCCGGTCTGGACGGGTTAAAAGGGAGAGGGGCACGGCGAGCGAGACACAGGGAGGGATTGGTCAGGCAGCGGAGGTGTTCTAATCTCTCCGTTCCAACGGGCAAGGAGAAACGAGGTCAACCACACCGTTTTCTTGGAAAACAGATGCCCACTTGTGCGTGTCACTCCCCTCGCCAGGTAATTGGTAATAAATAGGACGCAAGCTGGGAAACGACTACACGCCCCGGACAAAAGCCTCTCGTTTACCGCAGCCTGTATACTGTACTGTACGCCATCTCGCACGACAGAATACAGTACATCACACCATTACACTCACAAATGCCATTTTCCCTCGATGCGTTTAGTGGGCAAGCTTCCATTTGGCAGGGTTTGCTGATTGCCAAATGTGTCAGCGGTGACAGACATTGATGACGACGGTCCAGTTATGGCCGGTGTGTCGCGGCGATGATTTTCAATTTAGAGAGTGGGGGGGGGGGGGGGAGGGGTGTCTTCGCCGTCGGTGATGTTGCAGCTCTCTCATTCTTTCATTAAATCCTCTAAATACCCCTGAATGGATTTTCGAACAGTTTCCTCCGGGACAGCAAAAGTATTTCACAAAATTCACTTTGGTTCCCTCAAACTGCGCTGCCATTCCTCCAGCGACTGAACTGGGGAAGTGGGTAATTGGCCCCCTCCTTCATATTTTAAGCTGCAGGCAAAACGCTGTCAGGTGCAATAAAAGCTCCAGATAGGTGAGCCGTTTGAATGCGAGAACACTAGTGCTCTATTGTCTAGTTTGGTGTTTTGCGCCGTCAGTTAGTAGACGTCCGACAGTGGCATGTAGAATCTGCACGACGCAGCGTGTCCACGGGTCTGTCGACTGTACCTAAAAAAAAAAAAAGAAATGTCTGCATGCGTACAAGCTCTTGACCTATCTCTCATCTTTTGCTAGCGCTATTTACCTGTGTGTCCCACCCTGTTTTCATACCCATCACTCAGTGCGACACCGTCGTCAAATGCAGAGCGGCTCTAATCGTGGGCACACGAAAATAAACAGTGACATTAATGCCGCAAAGGCCGGTCAACAGCAGAGAGTCTGTGTCTTGTCTGCCTGCTAAAGAGAAGTGTGACAGATAGGGATGGGACGATATGACAATTTCATATCACCATTATCGTGACCAAGGAAATCGCGATGTATGATATTATGGCGATAATCAAAATTTCCCCAACATCCATTATCCAGGGGTGGAAAATTTGCCAAAAAATAGCCGATCTACAAGCTCACAACGTGTCTGCGACGCGTTGTGAGCTTGTACTTGTAGATTGGCTGTTTTTTGGCAAAGACATTTGATAGACAGTGAAAAAAAATGTATCAAGTACGTACCTTTTACCAATTATGGAGGGTTTAAGTGGTACTGGATATGCAGCTCGGCCAATAAAAGGTGAATTGATCCCAGTGCATGACGGTAACGGAGGACGATTTCACGATAAATTAAATCTTCACGATACGCGATTAGCATGAGTGTTTTTTATCACGATATACGATAATATCGTGTATCGTCCCATCCCTAGTGACAGACGGGGTTGACGTCTGGTATTGAGTCGGGGGGGGAGGGACCAGAGGAGAGAGAGAGAGAACGCGCTGGCAGAATAAGCGTGCTGTGCTTTTTAATCACATCCTCGCCCGTGCAGCCGCCTGCGTGTCAGCGTTGTTTGTTTCTTATTTAATAATTCATCCCAAAGCCACTGACCCACTCAATTAAATTCCTCACAATTCGGTCTCACATTTTCTCCGTTCTACCAAGAACAGTGCAAGTAGAGATGAATAAACACTGCAATTTTCAATATTCAAACAGTCGCGGGGAAGGATAAACACGCAGAGGGGAATCGGCAAATATGATTGCTTCGGTAATTAAAGAAAAGCGGGGTGAGGAAAGGACTGGAAGAAAGAAAGGGTAAAAAGCGGAATGGTCGGGGGAAGGTGTTAGTCATATCTCAAAGGCGTTCGCGACAAGATTACAGAAAGGAAAACAGGAGAGCGGATTACGGGGTTGAGGGGAAGGAGGAGGAGGAGAGAGGAGGGAAAGCAGAAGACTCAGACAAGGTCTCTGCGGCTCCAGGGTGTAGACTTAGACCGCCATGACCCCAGTGCACTGTGGAAGGAAAGAGGCATCAGAGAGGAGGTGTGTGTGTGTGTGTGTGTGTGTGTGTGTGTGTGTGTGTGTGTGTGTGTGTGTGTGTGTGTGTGTGTGTGTGTGTGTGTGTGTGTGTGTGTGTGTGTGTGTGTGTGTGTGTGTGTGTGTGTGTGTGTGTGTGTGTGCAGGGGCGTCACAAGGGGTAGGAAAGTTGGACTGAGTTACCAGGGCCCAAGGTGTTGGAGGGGCCCTATTAACTTTAGCTATTGAAAAATAGCAGATATACAAGCTCACAGCGCGGCACCGAGTGCCGCGCTGCGAGCTTGTAGATCTGCTATTTTTGAAAAGTCGTGAAAATGTGTGCAAATCTTTGAATATGTGTATTTTTTAAGCGAACATTTGTAACTCAAATTTTGCTTCTGGGTGGTCCCTGGAAGGCTGGAACTAAATCTTTTGAGATGCGGGTCCGTGGCCAAATACATACCATTTTGGGGGTCCTTCACATGAAAAGGTTTGAGCTCCACTGACATTGAAACATAGGTTTTTCAAAAAACCATAGAAGGATTTGAAAATCTGAAATTTCATGATTTTTCAAAAATAGCAGATCTACAAGCTCGCAGCTTGTATATCTGCTATTTTTCAATAGTTAAAGCACAGGGCCCCACAGTGAATCCCTGTACCCGGGGCCCAGCATTTGGTGCGACACCCCTGCTTGCGTGTGTACTTGCGTGTGTACTTGTGTGCGTGCGTGCCTGCGTGTGTGTGTGTTCGTCTTCAGAGAGCAAATAGCCTCCACGTTGTTGATATGAGTCAGCGTGTGATTGTGGATTTGCAGCCCCGCTAGCGGCGGGGCTCTATGTCGGTCGGTTGGCTGTTCGGTCGGATCCATCTGCCCAGTCCAACACTTTGGTCCCAAACAACAAGATATCTCAGGATATAGATTGCCAAGGAATGTGCTGTGCGCCCTCCTGCACCCTGGAGGTTGGACCCCAGTGAATTTGCTGACCCCATGCCTATTCCAGTAGAAAAACAACCAGGTGAAAGCCTCCACTGGCATGGAAGATATAACTCAAAATCTAATGGACAGATTGCCATGAATCTTGTTAGAGACATTCCATCTCTCTCCGGAGGATGTATCCTAATCTAAGCTTTCATTTTGAGTGACTTTTCCTCTGCTACAAATTCACAGTCAAACCGAAATGTAAACTTTCATTATCTTGGACACAGGCTGGGGTCTGATGAGCCTCGGTGGGGTTGCCTTGAGGAGGTTGTCAGTTACAAGACCCGAAACACCCAGTGACTCCAGGAAACAACACTGATGATGTGTGTCAGTATATCGTCACTGTCGGGCAGAAACCTTGTATCTCCAAGTTTCAAATTTGAACGTTTTTTCCATGAAGCAAAGCCCTGCTTCATCACACAAGACTGTCGCACAGGACTAGTGAAAATAGCAGATCTACAAGCACGAGGCGTTGTGTGCTTGTAGATCGGCTATTTTCACTAGTTTAGATCATTTTTAAAATGATAAATACAAAACGAACGGTCTCACCCGACAACGACGATATGTTTCTGTTTACTCTATGTGGAAGATGGCAGGATGAACCTCTATTGATTTTGGAGATCACATGGCCTTTCCACATTGGACTTTCCAGTCCAAATAAGTGCCTTCCAACTTGTTGAGTGCATTCCTGCTCCCGGGAGGATGAACTCTAACCATTTGGGTGACCCCATCACCCCCAGACATCTCATAATCTAATCGATGTCAGAGTGAACTCTAAGGATTTTGGTCCCCGTGGCCTTTCGTGTTCCGTATAGCATTTTTTGAGTGTAAGGAGCAGCACTGCCTCTATCGACTATAGCAGGGCTGTTAGACTACAGTATATTGGTTCTACACATGAAGATACCCATTGTGTGTGTGTGTGTGTGTGTGTGTGTGTGTGTGTGTGTGTGTGTGTGTGTGTGTGTGTGTGTGTGTGTGTGTGTGCGTGCGTGCGTGCGTGCGTGCGTGCGTGCGTGCGTGCGTGCGTGCGTGCGTGCGTGCGTGCGTGCGTGCGTGTGTGTGTGTGGGTGGGTGTGTGCACAAGCGTGTGTATGTGTTTATGTAACGTGACGGTGATAGTGATTATTTGCCCAGCAGTACGTATAGAGTAGTACATACTGTAACTAAACACTTGTGTATCCACTTCATTTGAGACAGATGTTCACATAATGGTGTGTGTGTGTGTGTGGTGTGTGTGTGTGTGTGTGTGTGTGTGTGTGTGTGTGTGTGTGTGTGTGTGCGTGTGCGTGTGCGTGTGCGTGTGCGTGTGCGTGTGTGCATGTGTATGTGTTTGTACGTGACGGTGAATAATGATTATTTGCCCAGCAGATAGAGTAGTACACATACTGTAGCTAAACTTGTGTATGCACTTCATGTTAAAGACAGATGTTCACACATACTGATGTATTAATGTTGTTTAGTATAACTCTATTGATCTGTATGTGGTTGCGTGTTTGTGTGGCAATAGGCAAAGGCTATAGGCTGTGTGTTTACGTGTGTGTTTGTGTACGTGGATGTGTGTGTAATAGGGCATTCACGAATAGTGATTTTTAGTATTCGAATTATTCAACCTCAAAGTATTCGAATAGTCGAATATTCTACAGGACTGACCAAACTGTGAAATATTAAGTAAGCAAGAGTTGAACATTGTGAAAATAGCCGATCTACATGCTCAGCATGTAGATCTGCTATTTTCACAATATTTATCTGCGGAAACG
>NC_137811.1:34791065-34813565 GCF_963921795.1 Nannobrachium achirus | reverse complement strand
TAATATCTGAAGCTCCATGATGAGTTGTTCTTATTTGTCCTGTACAGTAGCTACTGTGCCTGCCTCCTAATCCTCCCATGAGATCCGTCAGTGTTTCCGAATCCTCACTGTATTCAGCCTGCTTGCTTCCTTCTGTTTCATCTGCACACCCTCACTCTACTACTTTTACAGCCCCCCCCCCCCCCCCCCCGCTCTCGTTCTCTCTCTCTCACACCAGTGTTGTTTTTGACAGCAAATTTTGATTTAGTTTTAGTCATAGTCTTTTGAATAAAATGTCATTTAGTTTTAGTCATAATTTAGACAACTGAAAAGTTTTAGTTTTAGTCCACTAAATATCATAAGATTTTAAAATCTACAGTTGATTTAGTCAAATAAAATGTATTTTGGGAGGCCTTGATGGCATCGTAATGACTGATTTTACACTTGTTTGCGTGCTGAAAATAGCCGATCTACAAGCTCACAACCGTTGTGAGCTTGTAGATCTGCTATTTTCAGCACGCAACACCTGAGAGCAACCAAACATAAAATTACTTTCTCTTCCACTAGTCCCTCCCTAACGTTTTAGTCTAGTTTTTATTTTGTTGACGAAATTGTCAATAATATTTAGTCTTAGTTTTAGTTATAACAGCTTAATTTTTATTTAGTTTTTATTTAGTTTTCGTCAGTGAAAAAAACGCAGTCGACAAACATTTTTCGTCACTTAAAAATGCTGGGTTATTTCTTTAACCACCTTGCTGGGTTAATTTGGCTGGGTCATAATTCTGGGTTATTTGGTATACTGTAAACACACTGCTGGGTCGTTCATGCTGGGTCAAAGGGGTTATTGGGGCTTCAATTGCAGTTGAACACCTGTCTGGGTCATTTTAACCCAGGTTGGGTTAATTTTCCTGTTTCTGGAATCATCGTTTTTCTCACCTCAAAACACAAGGTATGTAACATATTGTATTGCTATAATTTACCTATCTTATATAAATTACTATGTCGGGCTCTCAATGGAAAACAGGCTCTCCAACCGTGCAATGAGCACTACTGCACGGTCTCATCAAATAAAGAAATCAGCTACGAAAGAGAGCAAGCGCGCCTCTCCCCCCCACACTATGCTAGGTGGCTAGCAGTATGCTAGCGGTTTTCATGTGACGTTCAGGGACATAGTAGCTAAACGAGGCATTGAAAAAATACAAATTCCTATCGTATACCTTAATTACAATGAAATTAAGTTGACGTGTTTTTTCTTTTCTTTTAAGGGCAACAGTTGTGTATTTTTTCTTTAACTTTTTTGAGTGGTGCACCTGCAAAGACAAGAGCCTTGTCTTTAAGGTCGCCTTACCAGCAGTCGAAGTGTATTATGTGCAGTATTGTTATGTGTACTGTACTGTAAAGTATTGTATAGTATAGGCCTATATGTGTCTGCTCATTAAATGTTTTGATGAATTGAGTACAAAAGGACCCCTATGGAAACAAGACATAGGCTCTCTTGGATACATCCTTTTAGAAGACCTTGTTAAGTAGCCGTATTGTCTAATAAAATACATTTGAATCTGCTCGGTCGTCATTTTATCCGTCAAGTTATAATCTATCAGAGTGCGGTATACTTCCCAACCGATAGGGTCGCATAGTGGAAAGCATACAGAGAAAAATGTCGTCCGTCGGATTAAAATGCTTTTTATTAAAGAATACGGAAGATACGGGTACTTCTGTGGGTCCGTCCTATATTATAACATCCGTATCCCAAGAGTAAGCCCTTTATATTTGAAATATAAACGTTTCTGTAGACATAAGGGACAAATATGGGGGAAGCATGCTAAACCAGGCTGAAGCTCATCCATGACTGTGATATGACATTATCTACAGGGTTAACTCCCAGCATGCACCTTGCGCTAGCTACACAGCCAGACGATCCAGCGCCAGCTATAGTGCACCGGCTTGCTGAAGGGACAGTCAATTTCTTTACCTCCGTTCATTTTGGTAAGTTATACGTTTATTTATTTATTACTCACAATTGCCGTCGGCGACGGCAATTGTGAGTTTGCTTTTATTACATTTTGTATGTTTTGCTTTTATTAAACTACTGTACTAACTAAACAGGAGTCCCACAGTAGCTTTATAGCTTAGCTACAAGCTAGTAAAACAAACTGTCGTGACTCGTGAGTTGAGTAGCAAAAGTGTCACTGGGACTGAGTGAATATGACAATAATATAGCGTAAGCGATTAAATTGTCTTCATGGAGAGATTGTTCGTCCGTAATCATGTCACTGCTTTATATTGCTTTGTTTGGCAACTCTCGTATCGCGCCAAAATAGAAAAGACGATTTTTGACAGGTAATCAATTTTGATATAACACCTTCCCGTCAGGTTACAATGGTGTTGGTGTTGTGAAAAGACAGGTGACCCGTCACAAAGTGTTACCGATTTCGCGCCTAAGGTTTTTGCGCCCTTTACACAAACTTGTAACATTTCAGGGTTAAATATAATATAATAAGTATTGTGGGAAACGCCTCACAGCTCAACCTTACTAGTAGTATGTGTAAACAACCTATACCTTTTAATTAGAAAATACATTTTACACAAGACAAATGCCTGAGTCACTAAAATACTGCATTTAATCTGCCTGGTCAATTGAAATAGCTGGTAACAGCTACTATACAGCCAATTTAAAATAAAAATGTATTCATTAAAGCAAATTATGCTGCTTTAAAATGACAATACCAAGGTAGTTAAGGTTATAATACATTAATATCAAGTCATTTCATTGTGTAATTCTAATTTACTTAATCTGATTTAATTCTAGTCATGTCAAGTTCATGATTCATGTAGGCTACATATTGTTTTACTATATAAAAATGTGCCCCCCCCCCCCCCCCCCCCCATCTGTTCCCTCAGTCATTTCATCTTGGAGCTGAGCAGATCTGTGAGGGGTCCACCATGGACAGGTTTGTCTCAGACACTGACTGCATGGGGTCTGGAGAACCTGACTGAGACATTTAAAGGTAAGTTCATTATTATTGAGTTGTACTGTAAAATATTCTTTTTATATATTAAACATGGAAGGTCATATCCAGTTTTGCTGGATTGTCTCTATTTTTTTTTATTATGTGTAAGATTTGACAAGGTTTGACACTGACATCACTGTGATGTCAGGAGAACCACACTAACCCCAATCCCATTTATGCCCATATATGGAGATCCCTGATGTCATCAATATTAAGCCTATATCTAACATGACTTCATTTGGGAATGCTCGTATATGGAGGCTACATACCACACTAACAGAATCAATAAATGGCCAAGACAGCCCCTATCTGTGTGGCTGGTTCTGCATACAGGGATCTCCATAAAGGGGCATAAAGGGATTATATGTATGATGTCATAGTCGTCACAGGACTTTAACATAACAAATAACTGAGTAAGCCTGTTTGGGGTCTCACAGCATATCTCCATATACAGTACATGGATCTCTATATATGGGTCCAGGGGTCTCCATATGTGGGTAATTGGTCCGATATTCCCCATCATAACTCCAGCTTCTCTGTTCTGACTTTTCTGGCTCTACTTAGAGGGAAGTGGATTCGGAGCAATGGATCTAAAAGCCTCCATCAAATCTTGAAGGAGTTCCCTCGTCTTGTAGATACTCCTCCTGGCATGGTAAGAAAATGATTTTACTATTGCAGTTGTGTCTATTTGAATGGTTGATACTAACCCTGCCCCTCTGCAATGCACTACAAGTTTATGTTTAATCACTGAGACCCTACAGCAGGTGTTTTCAAAGTGGGTGACGGGGCACCCTGGGGTGCCATAACAGCACAGCATTCCAGGGGTGACTCAGAATAATTTGATGATATTTGGAATTCAGCAATATCACTACATCAATATCACTTCACTATGTGTAGACCTGATTTGCACTTTAATTGATGAGTTATTTTCCCATCTACGGCCAACTCTTAACCAAAAATAGCAGATCTACAAGCTCACAATGCGCCACGTGACGCGTTGTGAGCTTGTAGATTGGCTATTTGGTGAACCTTCCCCCCCGGAATAGGCATACTGGGTTTCAAGTGGTTAAACATCAAGTATAAAGTTATTTTCAGTCAGTTCTGATGGAAATGGATATGTCTCTGTGAAATAGCCTACCGTATCTCAGGTGGAAAAATGTGCATATTGATATTTGCGTCGCTTATGTAAGATTCTTAAAATTAACAGTGTAATTCAGGGTTGCCGTGGATGAAAAGGTTTACAGGGGGTGCCCCGAGTCAAAAGTTTGAAAACCCCTGCCCTACGGTATATACTTAGTAGACTGGAGTGCCCCAGGGGTCTATACGTGGTGCACTGACTGCACTCCTTTTTCCCCCTCCACAGTCAACACCAAATGCCTATGCTGAATATTGGCCTGTTGAAGTGACACTGTCAAATTGTCCCCTAACCCTTTCCTAACGGGTACTACAAACCCATATGATTTATTTAAACAATGTTCTATTGGTTTTTCATGTTTTTCAAAATGTATCAGATATCACAAGACTTCCAGCAGCTTCATCCAGAGGCAGTGGGGAAACTGTTCAAGAACTGGGCTAGTTTGAGAGACAGAATCCTTGCATATGCCCAGCGAGAGGGAAAACTGACCTTAGAGCTTGATGACATGACACAAGGTAAGCTATTTCTTAATATGTATCACACACACTCACATAGGGTTGGGATCCTTTATTTGAACAATTCCGGTTTGTTAACGATTCCTATAGTAGGTTCCAAATGGAACCTAACAGGTCTTTAACTCTGTACAAATGGAACTTTGTGGGTCCATTTGGTGCCATTTGCACACTTAAGAGTTTTTTTTTGTTATCAATTATTTTTATTTTCCATAACATAAAATTAGAGACATACATATGAATAGAACAAGAAAAAGTAAAACATTAATCAAAAGAAAAATGCAATTAACAGACAAACACAAACAATAGCAAAACAAGAAAAGGAAAAGAAAACCCACCCACCCCCTTTCCCCGGACCAACACGGAATGTACAATAGTGCATGCCTGTGCTAGGCTGTTACCACTATATAGTGATTTCTTGAATCATAGCCTTAAGCTTATCTGCAATGTCCGACCACATATTAATGTTTTCTTCTTTTGCTCCGTGTAACCTTGCTATCGACTGCTCTAAATATACTATATCTAGAAAGGTTAAGGCCCACTGGCGAAACGTTAACGTATGAGGAGGTTTCCACCGCGTAGCTACCATCTTCTTCGCCGCCGTTAATCCAGCAAAGAAGATGCGCTTGCGTATATTGTTTAGTTGCAACTGTGAGACGTCATTTAATAAAAATAAAGAAGGAGAAGATATGATATTAATACTAAAAATAGTTGAAAGTTTTGAGGCAACCATATTCCAGAATGACGACACATTTGGGCATTCCCAAACCATGTGAAGGAAGGTACCAATACTATTTGAGGCGCAGAGAGTGCAGTTGGGATTATTCAAAATCCTCATAGCACATAGTCTGCGGGGAGTTAAATAAGTCCGATGAACAAAATTTAAATGAATTTGTTGATGGTCTGGATTTCTAGAAGATAGCCTAATGTTAGACCACACTGTGTCCCAACAAAAGTCAGGGTCCAAATTTGGTACATCATTCCTCCAAACAGTATCAACAGATAGGGGCCCATAACTACAGTCTAATAAAAAACCATAGAGGGTGGAAACCAAACCTCTTGTTCTGTTACCATCACAGATAAACTCATGGAAGGGGTGCAATCTAAGGGGAGCTTGCCATGGGACCCCATAGGTCCTCATGGACAATCTCAGTTGGAAGTAGAAAAAAAGGGTATTTCCAGGCAGATTGAAGATGTCACACAAATCTCGAAAAGGTCGTAAACCATTTCTATCAAATAAGTCCCCTAATGTACGAATCCCCTTAGCCCTCCACCTTGGAAAGCGAATGGGGCGATCCTCGATTAAAAGTCTTTGATTATTGAACACTGGGGAAAATAAGTTCCATTTACAATCAATCTTACACATCTTTTCAGCTGCTCTCCATACTGCCACTAAATGAGAAATGATAGGTCCAAAGCGAACTTTGCATTGATGTGTAGTTATGTTTGAATAGATAAGATCTCTCAATTCAACGGGCTGCACTAAACTCTCCTCAAGCTCTCTCCAAGAAACCTTATTTGCTGGGTTAAACCAATTTAAAAGGGGGCGGAGCGTGAAGGCCCAATAATAAAATTTAAAGTTGGGCAATGAAAGGCCGCCATCATCTCTAGCACGCTGTAATAGAGAAAGTTTAAGACGAGGGCGTTTCCCTTTCCACACAAACTTAGATATCGACGAGTGAAGCTTATTCCAGTATTGCGGCGGTGGTGGCAAAGGGAGCATAGAGCTTACAAAGTTAACCCTAGGAAGAACATTCATCTTTATGATTGAAACTCGAGCTTGGAGAGAGTTGGGCAAAGATGACCATCTATCTAAATCAAGACAAATCTTATTTAGAGTGTCACCATAGTTGTTCTTAACAATAGCCTGAAGAGAGGGGAAAATATCTATGCCAAGATATTTGAATTGGCTTACTACTGGGATTATGGGCGGCAGGATAGCAGATCTCATCTGATCATTTAGAGGTAGAAGGGCTGACTTCGTCCAATTAATTTTGTAGCCGGAAATGGAACTGAACTGATCAAAGATTTGAAGGACATGAGTAATTGACTGTGGTGCATTCTCAATGAACAGTAGAATATCGTCAGCATATAGGGAAATGCGATGCTGTGTGTTGTTAATCGAAACAGGAGTAATATCTGCAGACTGACGCACTGTCTGAGCCAAGGGTTCGAGTGAAAGTGCGAAAAGGAGAGGACTAAGGGGACAACCCTGCCTCGAAGATCTGCCAATCGTGAATAGCGGCGAACAGATCTTACCGGTTAGGACCATCGCTGACGGATTAGAATAAAGTACTTTAACAAAATGTATGAATGAAGCACCAAATCCCATTTTATCTAGTACAGCCCACAGGTAAGACCATTCCAGACGATCAAATGCCTTCAACGCATCGAGCGACAACACTGCGGCGGGGGTCCTCAGCTCCTTAGCCCTATCGATGATATGCAATAGTCGTCTAGCATTATCAGAGGCTAGTCTAGTTCCTATGAAACCTGTCTGATCACAGTGTACTAAGGTGGTCATAAAACCCTGCAAGCGACGCGCAAGCACCTTAGCAAAAACTTTTAGATCAGAATTCAAAAGTGAAAGCGGTCTATAGCTTGCGCAATCTGTGGGATCCTTGTTCTTCTTCAACAATAATGATATAATAGCTACATTCACATCCCTGGAGAAAGAGCCACTTTCAATTGCATATCGAAACATGTCTAGCATCAGCTGACCTAGATCTTCCCAAAAGATGGCATAAAGTTCAGGGGGTATCCCATCCAAACCAGGCGACTTGCCCCTACGCATTGCGAGCACAGCTTCCTGTAATTCCGCCAGATGGAGCGGTCTATCTAAGGCTTCCGCATCCGCCTCGCTAAGGGTTGGTAACTGTATGTTGGATAAAAAATTATTGCATACTGCATCATCGTGAATGACCTCGGAGGTGTAGAGCTCATCATAAAAAGCACGAAACGTGGCATTGACCTCTTTGGGTTCTGTAACCATGGCTCCCGTTGTTGATTTGACACTAACAATATCAGCAAAATGCTCATTGGATCTAAGACGTAAAGCCAGTAAGTGACTGGGTCTTGCACTATTAAAATAGTAGTTTTGCCTTGTGCGTTTCATTTGAAATTCTGAGCGGCGCTTGAGAATGGAGTTAATTTCTTTCTTAACTAGCTCCCTCTGAGTTGCTGTACTAACATCAAAGTTATTTTGGAGAGAATTATCCAAAGTAGAAAACCGAGATTCCAATTCCACCAGTTTGGCTGACCTTAATTTTCTCTGAGTGGACGCATAGAGGGTTGTATTACTCCTGATAAAGCCTTTAATTGCATCCCAAAGAATTCTGGGATCCTCAACTGAGCCTGTATTGATATTTATAAATTCACGCAAACCAGTTTGAAACTGAGCTACAAATGCCGCATCGCGCAGCAGTGTGGTGTTAAACCGCCATCTAGGAGCTCTATCTATAACCTGTTTCAGTGAAGCAACACACAGCACCGCCTTGTGATCCGAGAGTGACATTGGGAGCAACTCTACCTTGGCAATTTTATGAAACAAGCTAACAGGGGCAAAAACGTAATCGATCCTAGAGAATGAAGCATGCCTACCCGACAGAAAAGAAAAATCTCTAACCGTTGGGTTCATTAAACGCCAGATGTCGAGTAAGCCAGTTGAGTTTGCCCAAGCACGTAGTTCTGCAGACGCTAGTGCTTGTTCTCTGCTTTCTACCCCAGTGGATCTATCTAGGTTATGTTGCCATGTTGCATTGAAGTCAGCACCAACAATGATTTTGAAATCCGTCAGTTCCAATAAGGTTTTAGTTAGTAATTTGTAAAACTCTTTGTCTAAAACATTTGGAGCATACACAGAGACTAGTGCTAGCATTTTACCCTCCAAGCGGATTTTAGCAACAGCTATCCTCCCGTCACTGTCAGACCAATCACCCAAAGAATCCAACCTAAGGTTACGTCTAGCCAATATGGCTACTCCCTTGGTTTTGGAAGAAGCAGCTGAAAAGGCTAAAACACGATAATGTTTATTAGCCAATCGGTTGGAATGCTCTTTTAAAAGATGAGACTCCTGTATAAATGCAAAGTCAATTGATTTAGATCGCAAAACCCCCAAAATGCTGGTTCGCTTATGCGGTATATTCGCTCCCCTTACATTGAAACTTAGAAATTTATATTCTGTCATAATTGTGGTTCAAACCATACGCACAGCAAGCACAGTAGAACATTTTAGAATTTCCTAGTTGGTCCCTCACAACAAACCTTCCCAACAGAAAAACAAAACAACCCCAAAAGGAACAGAAAGGAAAAAGCAACATCAAACGAACATAAAAAAACACATAACATTGAAGCTTGAGGGGGAAAACCCCATTAGCATCAGAGTGCACAAAAACAGTTCCCCACCCCATCAACCTATTAGTCAACCTTCATTTCACTCTGTCAGAGAGTGCAAACAAGTAACTGCCCAAAAGTAACCATACATTGCCCTCTGGTGGTTATGTAAATATATAACAGATCACCAAAGTAAAAACAACAACAACAAAAAAGTGCCTTCTTGTGGCTGAATAGCTCTCAAACATTCCATCAGCTCAAATTATGATCAATCTCCCCACTTCATATCACTTAAATAAATGAGAATGGTATGTTAACATTTCTAGTAAAGAAGGGGGAGAGAAAAAAGAAAAGAATAAAGGGAGAAAAAAAAATTGAGGGGACTATAACAACTGTAATAATAATAATCAGTCCAGCATTAGGCCCACTTAGAATGTGATAAAGCCCTATAAGCCACGCTAATGCAAATAACCAAACACTTGTGACAGATAAGTGGAAATAAGGCTGTCACCACGACAAGGCACTAATATAATATTAATAATAAAAATAAATAAAAAAGGAAATCAGTGTATATGATATAAAAATATATGCACTTACATATGTAGTTAGAAATAGAAATTAAAAGCACATCCGGGGGGCCATATGCAGCAAAGCACACACAGTGTTAATGCATACTGCGCCACATACAGCCCCCCCATGCATCCATGCATACAAACCACAATTACTAATTAGAAGGGGGAAAAAAAGGAAAGAAAAGAAAAGTCTGTATACATAAGTATTTACATAAAACACAGTTATGTATGATCAGGAAACCATATACAACACAGCACACATAATGCATACTGCGCCATATACAGCTCCCTGTACATGCCCAAAAGGCCAGTGCAAACTTAGATAAATGTCAATCATATTAGTTAAGTCTGTTTCCGTCTTAAACAGTAAACTACCATACTTCAAACAGTGAACCTACCCAATCACGACTACAAAATAAATATCCCAATACAGAGCTCCCCTCTCCCCCCATCAAGAAATTAACATTTTAACAAGTAAATTAACATTTTAACAAGTAAAGTAGGTAAATAACTACCCCCCCCCCCCCCCCCCCCAGACAGCGGATCCACAAGCACGTAGAGCCAACGCGCCACGAGATCGTACATCCGCCAGCTATTGAGATTAGAAAAAAAAGGAAAAAAAAGAACGAGTCAATGAGCCAGGGAGAGAGAGAGAGAGAGAGAGAGAGAGAGAGAGAGAGAGAGGAGAAGCAGAGATAGGTAGAGAGACATAGAGAAAGGGCGGGAGAGCGAGTGGTCTCTGGAACCGCGGAGCCTTCACAATTTAGACCATATTATTTATATCTGTTTCACCTTAAACAGTAGGCTACATTACTCAATACAAAGGCCAAAGCCCAGTCTCGCCCTCCTACCCGAAAAAGTAGCGTTTTAGGCGGCATAAACGAACCATAAACTAACAACCAACATAGCCGCCATTATCTAACAGAAAGAGAGAGAGAGAGAGAGAGAGAGAGAGAGAGAAAGACACACACACACACACACACACACACACACACACACACACACAGCGAGAGAGAGAGCCAGAGAGAGAGAGAGAGAGAGAGAGAGAGAGAGAGAGAGAGAGAGAGGGAAAGCCGAGATAGATAGAGAGACATAGAGGGAAGACGATAGAGAGAGCAGGCTCCGTCCGAACCGCGACACGGAACACGTTAGACAAAGCTTAACAGAGAGAGATAAAACCCTCTAGACCTATATAGTAAGCAGCACAACGCTCAATAAGAGCAAAGAAAAGGAATACAATAATAACAAGAACAATGTCCATTATATTCAAACAAAAAAGACAGTGAATTATGCTTATAGCTTTAGCAGCCCTAAATCCTCTCTCCTTGCGGTAACCTAAATTAAAACGAGTAACACCCATCTGCTTACAGATCTTGTTAAAAAATAAAACAAATAAAATAGGTATTATGAAACGAAACACTTGAAAACACAACGTCAAGTCAGATGATGAGTCCAAAACAATAAGTAGGCTTACATTAACAACTCACCCTTTGGGGAGGAGGAGGAGGAGAGAGTGAGGAAAGAAAGACGCTGCGTAAAAGTCATCTCCAAAGTCCCAGCCAGCTTACCAACAGTCCATTAAAGGCAAAAGGATATCACATCGGCAGAATGTGTTTGAAAGCACGCGATCACGAAAGCAAAAGTGTCCCTGGTAAAAGTTAGTTCTCTGTAACTGTCGTCTCATCATCCTGCGTAGCTAGAGTCTCGTCCGCAGCACCTGGAGTCTTGAACTTATCCTTGCAAAAGGCCAGAGCTTCCTTGGGTGAGTTGAAAGTAGAAGTCGCCTCATCCACGGTTATCCAGAATTTGCTCGGGTGCCTTATTCCGTATTTAACCCCTTCCGCGGTGATGGAACGTAGGAATTCCTTTACTGGCCCGAAAGCTGCCCTTCTCTTTGATGTTTCAGCAGACCAGTCGGGGAAAATATACACCTTTTTGCCATTGTATGTCAGTTGGCCTGCTTTCCTGGAGAGCTGGAGTATGCGTTCCTTTACCCGGAAAAAATGGATCCTTGCCAGGAAAGCCCTTGGCTTATCAGAACGTGGATTGCCGGTCCGATGAGCACGATCCACCTCCGGGGGGGAGTCGGGAAACTCGTCGGGGAATGTTTTCTGCAAAAAAGACTGGATAAAGGCCACTGGGTCAGCCTTTTCTAGCCCAGGAGAGATCCCAATCACTCTTATGTTGTTCCTACGACTCCGGTCTTCTGCTATGACGAGCTTCTCCTCCAGATTAGCACATCTTCTCTCCAATTCAGTGATACACATCTGCAAACTGTCCATGGAGGAACCAAAGTTCTCAATGGCCTCCCCCTGTTCAGCCACGGTCGTGTTCAGCGTGGCGACTGCAGGACGCAGCTCCTTTCCGAAGTCATCAATCTTCTTCAGTAATTTCTTCTCCAAGCCAAGCATCATGGGTTGAATAAAACCATCCATAAACTCTTTCAGTGATTCCTTGAGGACCTCGCGCAGCATGCTCTTTGTAACCGGAGCGTCAGCGTCGCCCTGCATTGCGCCGGCCATGTTGTCGGCGTTTGCGGTCGGAGACCTGGTACTCCTCGACCTCGTGTTAATCGTATTCGGCATGAAACACGAAACAACTGCAAAAACAGACGCTCACCAGTGTTTTGGGCGTTTAAAGTCTCAAAAGAACTATAAAGGCAGTAAAAAATGGGCTTAAAATATGTGAAAACTATGCACCTCCACAGAGCTCAACAAACGCGTCCTACTCGGTCGCCATCTTGTCGGAACTCTCTGCACACTTAAGAGTTATGGTGTTCCTTGAAGTTTGTGAACCACTGGTATTGTAATCCAGCCAGAAATGGTACCAAATGTGATGGAACCGATTACGGATCCTCAATGTTGGATCCAGTTCTGAATCCCACACACACACACACACACACACACACACACACACACACACACACACACACACCGGTTCTTTGAAAATGGTAGATCTTGCATTGCGTCCCGAAGGGACTCGTTGAGAGCTTGTATATTTGGTATTTGAAATCTTGTATATCTTGTAATCTTGTATCTAAGTGTTAATTTTTTTCTGTCTGGAAACAATTTAAACCATGAAGGTTGCTCAAAAGCTAATTTGACTCACTGTTTTAACTGTAACTGTATCAATAATAATCCAACCAGTAAGTTTTAAGTTTAATTTAAGTTTAATTTTCTACTTCAATATGTTGTTTCTGTGTTTTTTCATACTCCCATAAGATGGTCTCATGTCTGAAACGTTGCTCTAAACTTCTAAAGAATCCTAACTTGTTGTGTAATTAACAGGTGGGGACTAACATGGTGCAGTATCTTCAAACGGCTCAATCCTTCCCGCACATGCTGTGTCTTGGTGATGACAAGACAACAAGCCAGGCCTTCACCATCGTGTCAGACTGTGCCATTGAAGCGGAGACTTTGCTGGGTGCAGTAGACACTTAAGGCTTTCTTTGTTTTAAAAAAATTACACCAGAAGTATGAAGACCTCCTCTACAGGCTCAATAAAGTTGCCTGAATTCACAAAGTACTTCATCTGCTTGAAGTCTGACTCTAACCCTTGAAATGGACATGCTGCAGCCTCAAATTCCTGGGCAAGCTCTTTTACCTTAGGATCGTCATTATGCCCAAATTCTTCAAACGGGTGCAACGTCTTCATCTGTAGTGAACTGACAATGTCTGAAACCAAACTGGATGTTTGTTGCACAACAAGACTGACTGTACTGTAGGTCTGAGATGATTTAGCCTTAAAGGAGGACTTCACCACTTTTCAACCTATCTTCATATAATAGGTTCTCACTAATGTTCATGATAAAATATCACAATTTTTTTCTACTCAGTCTGGGTCTCATAGGAGAGCTGTGGGGGGTCAAATCCTTCCACCGGTGACATCATCAATGGGAAATGCAAGCTAATATAAACTGCAGGCTTTCTATTCCTGAAAAGTTGCAATGTTAAAGTGGAAGCCATTGTTCTCGTGATTATAAAAATCTATTTTTAAACAAAAAAAAGACTTAAAAAAAAATCTGTCAAACGATGATGTCACCGGTGGAAGGATTTGACAGCTCTCCTATGAGACCCAGACTGAGTAGGAAAAAAAGTGCTATTTTATTAATAATATTAGTGAGGACCTATTATATGAAGACAGTTTGAAAAGTGGTGAAGTCCTCCTTTAAGGGTTGCCAAAAACAGCTATTCGCTCTGTTAAAGGACAACTTTATTTTTTTACAACAAGGGTTCATATTTTAGATTGTAATTAAAGAATATAAAAGATGAGAGTTCAAATGTTTTCATGCACTCCTTTCTATCATTTTAGAGATTTTGATTATTTTGATTTCAGTGGTTGGGGGCATGCGTACAAGAGCTCTGTTCCTGATCTGTGTGTACAGTGTTCTGACTTGAGAAGCCAGTCTTTTATCGCATTCCCCTGAAACCTCTATTGCGTAAAGTGCTTGAGATCCCGGGCATTTTGGATGCTATGTTTGCCTGGCAGAAAAGAGAAGCTGGAGTCCTTTCAGAATTTTATGATGGAGAATACTGTAAGCAGCATCCCCCAGCTAAGTTGTCTGTTCCACGTAATTGTTTTGTTGTAAAATAATGGTTAATAAATATTGCATTAAATGCATTGTTCTTGATTTCAAAGCGTGTGTGTGTGTGTTTGGGGGGGGGGTGGTATTTTCTAAAGAAATTGTTGCAATAAATGCATTTTTATATGTACATTTAGGATGTGTTTGGAATTCGTAATTATAATTATTTAACATGACAATAGTTAATTTCAAAGCTGTTAATAAATGCATTTTTATATGTACATTTAGGATGTGTTTGGAATTCGTTATTATAATTATTTAACATGACAATAGTTAATTTCAACCAATATCTTGAGTCAAATGAACAACCCAGTGTATGGTTTATATTTAACCCAGGGATATAGTTAATTTCAACCAATAGCTTGGGTCAAATGAACAACCCAGTGTATGGTTTATATTTAACCCAGGGATATAGTTAATTTCAATCACTACGTTGGGTGAAATGATCAACCCAGCACATGGGCTAAAATGATCCAACCCAGCACATGGGCTAAGACAACCCAGCGCTGGGTGCGTCCCATAGTGACCCAGCGCTGGGTTACGGTTGGGTTGTTTTTCAACCCAGCATTTTTAAGTGTGTTAGTTTTAGTCGACGAAATCAACACTGTCTCACACACACGCACGCACGCACGCACACACACACACACACACACACACACACTTGGCTTATCTCTGTCTGTCTGTCTGTCTGTCTGTCTGTCTGTCTGTCTGTCTGTCTGTCTGTCTGTCTGTCTGTTTCTCTCTCCGTCTCTCTCTCTCTTCATTCCTGTTTACCTTTGTTTTCCCTTGATGGGTCTTAGACGAGCCCAATTCTTCTGACCCTCCGTACCCTGCCCTGCCTGCAGACTTTCCACAGGGATGGACAAATCTGGTGATCGATTCTATCTTCCCCTTGAACACACATGCTCATGCACTGTCACTCGTACACTCTCTCTCTCTCGTGCTGCGCACGCTCTCTCTCAAATGCAGGCACGCGCGCACACACACGCTCACCTCAGCCCAGCTGCCTGCCAGCCAATTACCACACCACACTCCCCAACAACCCCCCCTCCCATCAGACATGTACCTCCTATCCGTGCTGTACCACACACTCCTATTCTGTTAGGATCCCTGCTTAGCAACCTCTGCTTCCATCACCTTTAATTACCCGCCGTGCCAAAGTCCTACCTCCTGGGAGAGGATGGGGGGTTGTAGACTCCTGATTGTTGTACACCTCCACCTCCTCTGTCAATCCCTCACCAGCAGTTTCCGCTTCCCCGACTTGTTCACAATTATCGCCTGTGCTTCTTTTTCAGTTTTTTTCTTTCTTCCACAAGTATTTCTGGAGACTTTTTCATCTCCTGCCGTTGCGCCACAGAACCACCCAAGTCCCCGCAGAGCGGGCTCCCTGCTCCCCGAGATGCTTCCCTCTCAGCTCTAATTAAGGCGTCTCTCATATGAACACCCGCTCCTCATTACACCGGATCCTCTTTGAGGCACCGTGCAGCCATGGAGTGTAGCATGTTCCCATTAAAAACATACTGTATCTATTGCATACCAAGCGCCCGCCGTTTGCTAATGGGCTAACTCTGTCATTCACTCTCATGTGTTCTCACGAAAGAAGACATGAAGCCATGTTTGTTATTCATTGAAGCACCAGCTCAGCCCCCAAGTACCCATTTTTCTAGTCATTTGTATGCATATTGAGACATATTTGCTATTCTCATACGGTGCATAATGACTAAAGGTCTGGGTTATGCACGGCCTGGCCTGGCCTAGTTGTGCTGCTGCCTGTTTGATGTGGAGAGCACAATCCTGCATGTCTGTGATTGTGTTTCAACGCACGCTGGCCATTTGTCTAGACACATCCAATCAATCCCAGGGTTGCCCACAAAGAGTCTTCCCTTCCAATTCGACAACTCATTACATAACAGATATGTATTTCGGTAACAAGAAGGCCCTTGCTGTTGTTACTCTAGATTCTGAACAGCAGTGGGGGTGAGGCAGCAAATATGAAACCGAATGGATAAGCGGTTGTGCCTGTGGCTTTCTAGATGGGGGCATACGCTTAATTGTTTTACCTTGTCCACAGCCTAATTTGTTTAGCTTAATATAGTTGTTGTAGTAGTGTATAATAATAGTCATCTCACCATGCCAAATGTTTAAGCCCAAGGGTTTTATTGTCACGTACTTGCAATACTGCTAAAACTGTTGAAAAATTGCAGGCAGTGAAATTATTATACTTAGAGCTTCCTCACTATTATGGACAACATTTTATAATAATATAATAACACGATTTTAAAATAGTAGTAAAGTAAAAACAACAACAACATGCTTTAAAAATAGTGTGTTCTATTTATTTATAGCAACTTATCGATGGCAACTGGCACTGTAAGCTTCCAAGGTCAGAGGAGCTACTGGCCAACAACTCCTGTTCTGTTGCTTACTGACATACACACTTCCTAATTGAAAAGTCTTTTGAAGGCTTGACAAGTCAGGTCAGGAGGAGGTTTGTGGCTGTTTACACTTGACCAAGCCCTGAAGATAGCAAACAGTAATAGCAATGGGAGAATCAGAACAGCAGAACTATGCAGTACTCTGAGAGGATGCCTAATGGATTGTGTACTTTCAAAAACTCCTGAAAATCCTACTAACAAGTCCTTGTCCAGAACATAACAGAAACGAGATGTGTTCAGCAAGACATAGCTTGTTTATACAGGTGTCAGGTTGTGTTAACAGTGAAAGTGATCATTTGTCCAATTTCTTTTTAGTTTTTCTTGCACTGACCAATGGACACTTTTTGAGCGGTGGTCACACCGTCTCCATAGCGTGGCCGTGTGTGTATGTATGTATGTGTGTGTGTGTGTGTGTGTGTCTGTCTGTATGTAGCCTGTGGTGTAGCCTGCTATACCTTTTCTGACCACACATGTTAAGGGAGGGGCGCTGTTCAGGCCAGGCACACTCACACTCACATTCACACACACAAATATACACACACACGCGCGCACGCACGCGCACGCACGCACACACACACACACGCGCGCACACGCACACACACACGCAGCCTCCACCGCTCAGTTCACACAAGTGTGATTTTTTGTTTGGCTCTGCACTATTGGGTTGTGTTAGTAGTATTGAGTATTTTGCTTGTGTTTGACATGGCGGTGAGATACTTGTAGCACTGACTAGCATTGACTGTTATGGACTCTTTTGTTTAGCACTGTATTGATACGTTTGTTCCCTTTTTTGGTGTACCTTGCTCTTACTGTACACTGTACAATTTCTTTTTTTTTCTATTTATTTATTTATTTATCTATCTATCTATCTATCTATCTATCTATCTATCTATCTATCTATCTATCTATCTATCTATCTATCTATCTATCTATCTATCTATCTATCTATCTATCTATCTATAGTATCTATCTATCTATCGCTGGTGGTTTGACCCCCTCAGAGGTGACGGGTCCCCTCTAAAATCCTTACGACAATCTGTTGCCACACCTCACAACAAGTACAGGCTTCAAAGTTTTTGTGACCCGGTTCAGAACTTCCCCTTTTCAAGTAAAAGTTCAGTCAGTAACATTTCACAAGTATAACTTATTTTCTCAGCCATTTTCTTGATTTCTTATTGATTCCCATCTCTGTGGTTCGGGGTGGAAAAGCAGAGAAAAGGAACAGAAAGACAGGGAAGGAGGGGTGTGGATCGATTTAAGCGCGACCTCCTGCGGGTGTATCGGTCGGATGCGTTTTTGGGAAAATCATTAACCAATTCTGCTCTGCCGCCAGAGAAAAAGTAGCATAATACTGATTAGGATTTGTGTAATTTATTTCTTTCCTCAAAGATTTCTATGCTCTTCTTTCATATCGTCGTTGTCGGGTGGAAACCTCGTATCTCCAAGTTTCAAATTTGTATGTTCTTTCGCAAAGTAAAGCCCTGCTTCATCATACAAGGTCGTCGCACAAAAGTAGTGAAAACAGCAGATCTACAAGCACACAACGCCTCGCGGTGCGAGGCGTTGTGTGCTTGTAGATCGGCTGTTTTCACTAGTTTAATCATTTTTAAAATGATAACTGCAAAACGAACGGTTTTGGACATACAAGGTTTCCACCCGACAACGACGATATTGAACTTGCAAATCCTGTGACTTTGAGTTGTTGGTTATTATTGGAAATCATTGAAAGGCATCCATTTGTGAGCTCCAAGCCACGTTTGGAAATGATCGAGGAAAATATCTGTACCCAAAGACCAAAGTCCATATTTACAGACTTGTGATGTGCCACACGGCTACATCCCACCCTCCGGGTGTATCTTTGCTATGTCTTCTTTCATAAAATCACCAGGAAAACAATATTGATATATTCCTTGTGTGCACGTTGTAGAGGGAAAATTAACGCCATGCATCATGCATTCTTCACAGAACGCCAACACAGAACTAGGGGACTGTAGTGGGACACATACTGTGTAGTCCAGGGGTCTTCAACAGGGGGTCCCCAGAGTTACTACAGGGGGTCCTCCAAATCTTTGAGTGATAGAAACTTTTTTTTCTCCTTTTTTTTTATATTAACCACTAGCGTCCATATTCTGAGAACTTTAGCCAAAAATAGCAGATCTACAGGCTCACAACTTGTATAAAAATAGCAGATCTACAAGCTCACAACAAGCTCACAAAATAGCCGATCTACAAGCTCACAACTACTCGTGTTGCGAGGCGTTGTGAGCTTGTAGATCGGCTATATTTGGCAAAGAGCTTTGGTGTAGAGGGGAAAAAGAGGGGAGTGAAAGGTCAAGTTTATTAAGTATTGACAGTTCAAGTGGTTAAATATCTGTAAACACAAATTGACATGAATTCAAAATACACTGATGATTGTGCTGTCAAACGATGAAACTATATGGAATCTATGAAAAGGCTGTGGGGGTCCCTGCTTCATCTCTCTCTCAACTAAAGGGTCCTTGGCCTGAAAACGTTGAAGACCCCTGGTGTAGTCCCTAAGCTATACATCCCCAATACATCCCCCCTAAAAAAAAGAAGAGCTAGAATCAAATTGACATGCCATTCAAGTCCATGTAATCAGGCAAGCTAGTCATTAATTATGGTTGTGTAGTAGACCTCAAAACCCTCAATCCACTGAGGCACGGCTGCATGCAGCAGACTCATCTGTGTACTCTGCGTCTCCGCGCTGTATTCCTACAACATAACTCCAACCAGCACTCCCTCCCTCGCCACTCGTCCTTGGCTGTGGCCAAGCGTGCAAATGGCAAATGGACAGTGGGCGCCCCGGCGGCCCTCTTTACCCATGTCTTATTCATGAGTGCGGGTCCGCGCGTGCCACTCGTCACACACCATGTCAGAAACACACTCTGCCCCGCACTCCAGAGCCGGGCAGGTTCCACCACCGCCACTTTTCCCGGCCGCTAAAACCCCCCGTGACATTTTCACTTTATTTGCTGCCGCTTCCGAACCCTGCCTGGCAAAAGAACATGATAATAGTAATGGCCATCCGTAACAGCAGGAAACACTCAGCGGAAATGTAATCCAATGCTACGTCCGTAAGGCACTCTTGCCTCTATTAACCGCACGGATACTGGGCGAGCATGGTAATGTGATTACTGTTGGTGTTTTCTCGTAGTGACGACGGCATGCCAGGGAGGAGAATGTAACGTACTGTTATGGTCAGCCAGCCGTTCCAGGAGGGAGATAGCGAGCCCGACCTCCACCAGGATAATCATAGGAAGCAGTGGAGGTGGGGGGTTAGGTGATTGCATGGCTCCATGGTGTCATGGTGCCACTTCCCAGTCAGATAAGATAACAGCTGTCTGGCATTCAGAAAGAGAGGTACCGGCGGTACCATCCAGTCTCCAGTCGATAAAGTAATAAAGTTGTATTGAGCACTGAGCAGTAGGCTTTGCTTAAAGGTCACACCCTTTTTGTTTGCTATGTGTTGTTCATGGGCATGAGCACTTTTGACAGTAATGACTACTGGGAGCACAATATCATCAATATACCGCAGAACACTCGTGCCATATTAGGGGCCCATCAATCAGTGTTTGGAGGTTGTTTACCGAGTGGTTCATAGAGCTGCAACATAATATTATATCGTCGTTGTCGGGTGAAAACCTTGTATGTCCTATATACCGTTCGTTTTACATTTATCATTTTAAAAATGATTTAAACTACTGAAAACAGCCGATCTACAAGCACACAACGCCTCGCACCGCGAGGCGATGTGTGCTTGTAGATCAGCTGTTTTCACTACTTTTGTGCGATGGCATGTATGATGAAGCAGGGCTTTGCTTTGTGAAAAAAATTACAAATTTGAAACTTGGAGATACGAGGTTTCTGCCCGACAGTGACGATATGAATGAATGAATAAATGAATGAATGAATGAATGAATGAATGAAGGAATGGATCATTTAATTTTCGTGTCTGGCTGCCTCAACCCGGTCCATCCCTTACAGAATTATTCAGACACTAAGATAATAAAATAATAAAGTTATCACTCCTTCCTCAACAGAACACACAAGATAATAAAGTATCGCTCCTTCCCCAATAAAACTCCTTCCCCAATAAAACACATAAGATATTGTCTGCTTCATTTTAAATCCTATATAGAAACAAGATCCTTTTATGGAATAGCAGTCACAAAGTTCTTTTCAGGAAGGAAAAGAGTCACACAAAATACTTGGAGTGTGTAAAAATTGACCCAAATGGATCTGTAGAGTGAGAGTCCATTACTGTGCAATAATGGTGCAATCTCTCATTTTACTGTCATTCTTCCAATATAGCAGTGCATACCTGGAAATAACTCGGTACACAGCTTTTCAGTCTCCTTTGTATTGTTCTGTGTTCTATTGTATTCTGAGTAAGCAGACCTAGTTCTATCTTAGTTCGACCCAAATGTTAGACCTCTTATTGACGGCAGGTGTTGAACCAGTTTCGGAGTTCTTTGTATCTCAGCGGATTAGAGACCCTGGCTTTGTTGAACTGAAGAATCTCACCTTTATAGCCGCTGTTTCGTTTTAAGACGTGGCAGGTTCATTAAGGATCAATTGATCGATTAAATTTTAACGAGACACTAGTGATGGGCTCTCGGCTGGGTTTAAACGTCCAATCCATCATGGCTCTGGTGATCCCCCCGTCCACATCTTTTTTCTGCCGCTTGCTCCATCCATTGCTTCCTCGTAACCGGTTTGGGGAAGAACAAATTATGTCTTGATTACATTTTAATTAAAAGCCATTTGAAAATGTTCTCAATGTCTTCAATGCCTTCCGAAGTTAACAGAAACAACTTTGTTTCTCAGCATAGGAGGAGCATCTCACTGAGGAACCATTCCAGACTCCCTGAGAGCTGAGACTGTGATCATTCCTCCAACTTCCTTTTATTATTCCTGTAGATCAACACGATTAAAGTTGTGTGTGTGGGGGCATGGGGTATGAAACACACAAATTCAGCTCTCTTTCCCACAACCATTAGACACCCTCTAGGGCTTGGTTGGTGGTACGAGAGCTCTATCGCATGGGTTCTCACTTCTCAGGGACTTTGTGGGTTCCTTTATGGGGGTCTAAATTGAACCATGCAAGTCTGTAACTCTTAACAGTACACAAATGGACCCTAACGGGCCCATTTGGTTCCATTTGTACACTATCAGAGTTAAGAGGAGACACTGCTCTATCGTACCAC
Organism: Nannobrachium achirus; assembly: GCF_963921795.1. Lineage (NCBI taxonomy): Eukaryota > Metazoa > Chordata > Actinopteri > Myctophiformes > Myctophidae > Nannobrachium > Nannobrachium achirus. Next base: position 34,791,779 of record NC_137811.1, on the reverse strand, counting down.
CAACTATCCACAACAACCTCCCTGTTGCTTACTCTGCCACCAGTTCAAAGTCAAGTCCATGGTTGCAGGACTCAACTCTAATCCACTTATCTCATTGATTCATCCAACTACCCCCCCACCCCACCTCTCTCTCTCTCTCTCTCTCTCTCTCTCTCTCTCTCTCTCTCTCTCTCTCTCTCTCTCTCTCTCTCTGCCTCCTGGAGATGATATCTTGGGCTTTGCTCCCAAGCTGTTCTGGCTGGCCTTGGTAATTTGCAGTGGCAGGGGTCAGAATGCAGAGTCATGCTGGGGTTGTGGTAAGGGCTCTGGCCTCCCAATTAGGCCTCTCCCTTGATTTCCGAGCCCCTGGGGCCCTTGGGGCCTCAGAATGACAGATTGGTAATTGAATAGATGATTCTTCGTATAATGGAGCTTGCGCTGCACCGGCTCCCTCTGTGGGGAGCCTGTGGTAGTGGCTGTACTATAGGAGTGAATGTGCTGTTGTGTGTGTGTGTGTGTGTGTGTGTGTGTGTGTGTGTGTGTGTATGCGCGTGCGTGCGTGTGTGTGTGTGTGTGCTCATCTTCCGACTGTTCCACTAGTCCTTAATGACCCGTGCAGGGTTTTGGAGCTGAGGGTGTCAGGGCATCATGGCTAACAGTCTGGGCAGACTGGTTCCTGCCAAAGCCCCGTCCAAACACACACACACACACACACACACACACACACACACACAC
>NC_137811.1:34783565-34786065 GCF_963921795.1 Nannobrachium achirus | reverse complement strand
TGTGTGAGTGAATGGGTGAATGTAATGCACAATCTCTGTAAAGCGCCTTGGATAAAGGCGCCATTTACTGTGTGTGTGACTGTGTGTGTGTGTGTCATACATACATACGTACGAATGGGACAAAAAACTAAATATGTATCCAAGGCTGGTTACATGTCTCCATTCGGGGAACATGTCTCAATTCAGACATGTCTCCTTTCCGACATGTCTCCATTCAGACACTAACCCTATCTCTTACCCTAACCCTAACCTTAACCCCTATGGAAGTGTTGCCACCACGACAATAAGAAGTCACTGTCGGAATGGAGACATGTCTGAATGGAGACATGTTCCCCCAAGGGTCATCTTACGGGTGAAGTACCTTTAAAGTCCCAAGGCCATGTATTCATCGATCAGGTCACCAGGTCAAGTGAGTCAAGTCACAAGTTTCGACTGCATAATAAATACACATTTTTAATTCTGGACTCTTCGGCAAACCTTTCCACTCTTTGAGAAGTTTTCAGAAGGAGGACAAAGTTTGACGCGGTTGAAAATCGTTCTGTTGTTTTGCAGACAGCATCTCTTTTAACCCCAGACTTTAGTATTATTGTGGGTGCAGTCAGACTGTCGCAAATAGAGGCTGTGTTCTTGGCAAATAAGCAGTGCATTACAATCTTGGTGTGAACTGTGGACGGTCTGTGGATTTTAGTCTTGCCATAATCCAGTGTACTCAAAGCATACCAACCACATTTTATAGACAATTGTCATGGACGGGTCACAGGGACAGGTACAAATAGACAGAGATAAAATGACAGCACAGATAAATGCTTCCCATGAGACCAGTACCCCATGTTTTAACTGCATTTATTATTGCTTCCCAAGATAATTTTACATGATCTGCTCTGGGCGGTCTGTTTGAGGTGCCATAGATTTGTTGTTGACAACTCTGCACCTCCCACACAAGGACATCAGCTCTTGGGAGAAATTACATTTCCATGACACTGTAGAAGTACAGTATGCTGTTGTGCTGCAGTGCACTGCTCTTAAAGGAAGGTAATGAAAATGATCATTATTAGGAATGTGAATGGCTTTTTTTTCCTGCCCCATACTAATCGTTTACTAACTACTTGTTTTTTTTTTTTTTTTTTTTTTACAGTGGTTCTCAAACATTTTCATGCGAAGGATCCTCAAGTTAATATGTATTTGGCCACGGACCCCCATTTCAAAAGATTTTGTGGAAGGTACGAGGTACCCCCAAAAGAGACGATTTGTTTACTATCAGAACCGTCACAACTTGACCGTCTGTCTGGGGTAACGCTTGTCTTTTTTGTTGATCGACTCTCACGCTCTAACATCATGCTCTGACATCACTGTGATGTCAGGGGAACCAAATCCCTTTCATTGCCATATATGGAGATCCCTATGTTGCCGGGGGAACCAAATCCCCTTTATGCCCATATATGGAGATATGGATATGGCTATAAACATACTTATAAGTGAAACTTATATAGTCAAACTAACATACAGGTGAATCAATCAATCAATCAATCAATAAAGATCTCAATCCATTTGGCTGTGGACCATCACCTGGACCATCACAACACTCGTCATGACCAGAAGTACAGTATGCAGCCTGTATTAATAGTACGGCTTTGTCACTGCACTGAACACTGCATAATGATTTGTGTGGCTTCGTTCATAAAATTACACACATACCAGCTTACTATCAAGAGTTAGTACTGTAAGTCAGCGTGCCACACTGTTACTAGACTACTGCATGTCTTTTTTTAATTAACAGACAATAACAACAAATTATGTTTTGGACTGAACAAGAAAGTGAATCATTACAGTATGTTGTTTATCTATGAAAGTGGTGGGAAGCACTGTGCAAACCGATGTGGAACTTTTCTAATTATATAAGTGATTATGGGCTGCGTCAGCAAGAATCAGGCGAGAATGTTTGTTAATGGTAGAATGCTGTTGTGCTCCACAAAGCGTAGGTGTGAAATGGCATGAACCAATGATAGACAACACAAAGAGCCGGTCACACAGGGGAGAGGGCCTAATGGATATATCCACTTCAAGCCTCCACATCAATGCGGTTCGTGTTTTCCCAGACCGACCAGAAAACCCCGGTGTATACACTTTCTTTTTTCATCCTGTTCTTTTCTGAAATGTCAAGAGGAGCACAAAGGCGCAGCGAGACGCGATGCCCGCTGCCCGCTCTCCCCCAAAAAAGTTGGGTAGAATGGACAGAGGACTTGAACTAATGACTTCTGTGTGGGAGAACAGCTTTCACCTGGGGCACTGAAAACAACCAGCATTGTCGAGGGAGACAATGGTGATGACGAGGCAATTTGTGCATGGAGGGGAAAGAGGTGTCGGGACAGGAAGGGTGAAAGAGGAGTGGAAACTAGAGCCTCTAAGAGAAAGCGAGAGAGGGAGTGAGAAGGAGACGAAGGCTTATGGGGGAAATATTGCTTGCTATGCAATTGGATAATAGTTCAACTCTCGGGTGGGC